>NW_004524907.1:9094-11118 GCF_000260255.1 Octodon degus
TGATTGATTGATTAATTAATTAATTTCTCAGTACTGGGCATAGAATTCAGGGCCTTCCAAGTAAGCACTCTTCCCAGGAGCTACATTCCCAGTCCTAATCACAGATTGTTAAGATTTCCAAAGCTGGACAAGGGGGAACAAGGTCCTTTTATTATCATTAATCCAGGCTACTAGACATGGGTGAGACCTCCATCCATCTCATAGATAGGTGTATAGAAATATTTTTCATTTACATATTAAAGTTGGAGAAATACTCAATAATTTGATCGCCTCTAACTATTTCATCTGTCCCTCCATTCCCATGTTATGTGGAGGCGAACATTAGCAATCTGGGGCAAAGTGGAATAGTTTATACTCCATAGCAATGAATAAATTAACTTGTTCACAAGCATCCAAAATTTTCTAGACTTTCTTTTAGAAAAACTGCCCTGAATGTTGCCATGAATTGGGGCAAAGGATGGTAGAAGAAAGAGAGATATTATTTAGGCTATTATTTAGTAGACAGCATGAAAATTAAATGTAATATTTTAATCATTGTTTTGTGTTATTGAAATCCAATATAAATTGATGGACTAGTTTCCTTTTGCGTTTAAAGGATTTTCAAAATCACACCAATTATCTTTGTTATTTCTTGTATCTTTTATTTCTTTTAAGGACATAAACCTCTAAAATTAGTTAATGAAACATTTCATAAGTGTTAGCTATTGTTATCCAATGTGTGTCTCTATCCATTATTTGGTTTAGAAGACCTTGATTGAATTCGTGTATATAAAAATGATGTTTTTCTCAAAGTCATTCATTGAGTTTTGGTTTGTGCTTTTTATTGGGTAGGTTTTGTTGAACTTTTAATATTTAAAGAAAAGTATACTTCTTTTAAGTTAAATTCCAAATGATTCCTTTCAAGCTATCTGATACTTTGGGGGTTTTATAATTTTTTTCCTCTTTTGGTTTTTTGTACCTAATTTTTTAGTTTTAGTTTTAGTTTTGGTTTTAACTTAGATTTTTGAGAAAGAGTCTTGTCATACACCCCAGACTGGCCTCAAAGTCACAGAGATCCTCTTGCCTCAACTTCTCAAGTGCTGGGATTATAGCCATGCACCACATGGCCAGCTCAAGTTGTATGCTTTTATGTAGTGTGGTCATTATAAAAGCAGATTCTGAGATCAATGCTCCTATTCATATACAATAACAATTACGAGAAGAAAGTGTCTAGGATATCACATAAACTGTAGCAAATAAGTGAGCACATTAATGGTGGATTTTGATAATGATGACAATGGTGATTTGTAATTGCTGTCCTATGCAAACCAATGAGTCCAAGTAGTATGAAAACAAAATGAACTTCATACCTTACTTGATTCCTGGCCCACAAAAAATTAAACTGACCTATGACATAGAGAAAAAATTAATATTATGGGTCTCATTCTCCTGTATACATATTTCAAGATATTTAATATAAGTAAGCAATAGATGCAGCTTTAGAAACTATAATCTTTAAAAACCTTAACATTAAAAAATTCACTTTTGCAATTTACTTTTACATAGATCATATACTGCTTTCTCTTTATGAATCTGTCTTTCGTGGAAGGATTTCTTTTGGATGAAACTAGTAATCTACCTGCAAAAGGTTGTAGCATCTACTTTTCAATAGCACAAATTAGGAGAAAATGTGTCACTCATTTTTAATGAATCAAATAGCAGTTATGTACTTACAGAGAAAACAAAGAACAGTACACACTTATTACATAGTAATATACATAGTAATATACATAAGGATTTTCTAAAGGGATCCACAAGTTCCAGCCCACCTACAATGTTGCTATACTATGAAGTAAGCTAACCTATATAGAGTTGATAAACTTTTTCCCTGTATACAATTTACACCATAGTCTACATACACTTTGGTAATGCCAGGATTTCCACCTTAGCCATCTTTTCTCACTCTACCTATTCTTTTCTGAAATTTCACATACATCTATGACTTCAACAGTCCTGTTTAAGACAATGACTCCCAAATCTATATC
>NW_004524907.1:12208-14029 GCF_000260255.1 Octodon degus
CGGTTATTACTTCCCTTCCAGAATTTTATTTTCCTTTCACAGTATCTATTTCACCTTTTAGATTTTATTTGCTCTTTCAAGTTCTTATACTAGGGAGACAATATGATGTTTACACATGTGGGTCTGATTTATGTCACTTATGACTGTGGCCTCTACTTGCATCCATTTACCCACAAAAGCCTCGAACTTATCTTTTTCATAGTTAAGTAATATTACCGTATCTAAAAATACCACATCAGTTTTAATCATATCTCAGTTGGTCAGCATTTGGTGTGTTTCCAAGATTTGCATATGACAAATTATGCTGCTATAAACATGATTACACATTTATTTCTGTGGTATGATGTTTTCTGTTCTTCTGGAAAAACACCCAGGAGGGGAATAGCTGGGTTGAGTGGCACCTGTAATTGTCATTTTTTGAGAAATCTCTGCACTGATATCCATAGTAGTAACAGTAGTACCACTACTCACTGGGAGTGAATTACCAGTCTACATTCCCAGCAGAAGAAAAGGGTTCCTTTTTCCCCACAGCCCCTCCAGTATTTGTTATTGGTTGACTTCATGATGATGGCATTGTTTCTGGGGTGAGGTGGAACCTCAGTGCTGTTTTAAGTTGCATTTCTCAAATGACCACTTATGTTAAGCATTTCTTCATATATTTATTAGACATTTGTATTTCTTCATCTGAGAAGTGTGTATTCATCTCAGATACCCATTTTTTTAATTCAGTCTTTGAATTTTGGGGGCCTGATTTTCTTTAATTCTTTATATGTTTGAGATGAAGTCCTTTGGTTGATGGACAGTCAGCCAAAATTTTTTTCGATTTGTGGGTTTTCGTTTTACTCTGTTAGTGATTTCTTTTGATGTGCAAAGTCTTTTTGCACATCTTTTTAAAAAGATGAGACCCCAGTTGTTGATTCTTGGAAGTATTTCCCATGCAATTTGGCTTTTATTCTTGAGCTCTCTGCCAACCCGTATGTCTTCAAGATTTCTACATATTTTCTCCTTCAGAAAATTCAGTGTTTCTGCTTTAATTTTATTTATTTATTTATTTATTTATTTATTTATTTGGTACAGGTTCTCACTACACAACTCAGACTCATAGTGATTCTCCTGTCTCCTCCACCCTAGTCCTGAGATTACACACCTTGTTTCTGTGGCTTGCATGGTGACACAGCCTGCAGTACTGGAGAGCAAACAGTCCTTTCACTTGCCAGGCAGCGAGAGTTAGTCCACCTATTTATCTCTCCAGCCCTGTTTTAATATTTAGATCATTGATTCATTTTGACTTTAGTTTAATGCAAGGTGAGAGATATGGGTCTAATTTTAGCCTTCAGCATGCAGAAAGCCAGTTTTTCTAGCATCATTTATTTAAAAAGCGATCTTTCTTCCAGGGACTGTTTGGTCACTTTGTCCATGACAATGTGGCTAAGTATGCTTGTAGGTGTGACTGAATCTTCTAATCTGTCCCACTGATCCTCCATTCTGTTCGTGTGTGTGTGTGTGTGTGTGTGTGTGTGTGTGTGTGTGTTGTACTGTTTTGTTTTTTGTTTTGTTTTGCCAGCACCATGATGATTTTTATCATAATAGTTTCATAGTATAATTTCAAGTCAGGGATTGTGATGGCTACAGCCTTGCCTTTGTTGCTCAGGATTGTTTTGCTATTCTACCTCTTCAGATTCCAGATGAATTTGAGAAATATTTTCTCTAAAAATGTGAGGCACAAAAATGTTATTTTGATAGGAATTGCACTGACTCTGTATAACAGGTTTTTTTTTTTTTTTTTTTTTTTTTTTTTTTTTTTTTTTTTGTGGTACCAGG
>NW_004524907.1:14214-21726 GCF_000260255.1 Octodon degus
CTGTATAGATTTCTTACTTCCTTTGTTAATTTTTCAGCACTTGTTGTGATGATCTTTTTTATTATTTTTTATTTTAAAGAGAATACAAAATAGTATTAAAACAAAAAAATTACAAATGATACAAAATTTCACTTAGTGCTTTGTTAAATTGGTTCCCAAGTTTTTCTTTCTTTTCTTTTCTTTTCTTTTCTTTTCTTTTCTTTTCTTTTCTTTCTTTCTTTCTTTCTTTCTTTCTTTCTTTCTTTCTTCTTTCTTTCTGATGTTATGGGAAAAGAATGGTTTCTTTAATTTCCCAGTCTATTTGGTGTTTGTGTACAAAACTGCTATTAATTTTTGAGTGCTGACTTTGTAATCAGCTATGATACTGAATTTTGTTATTAAATCTACAAGCCTCTTGGCAGAGCTTTTGGGTTCTTCTGGGTAGAGTATCATGTCATCTACAAATAATGATAATTTGACTTCTTCCTTTCTGATTTACATTCCTTTTATGTCTTTCTCTTGTCTAATTGCTCTGGATAATGTTTCCAGAATTATATTGAATAGGAGTGGTGACAGTGGGATCCTTGGCTTGTACCTGACTTTAGAGTGAAAGCTTTTAGTTTTTGCGCATTTAGTATGATGCTGGCTTTTGGTTTTTCATCAATGGCTTTTATAAGATTGAAATAAAGACCATCTATTTCAATGCGCTGTAGGGTTTTGTTTTTTTTTTTGTTATGAATGAGTGTTGGACTTTGTCAAAAGCTTTTTCTGCAACTATTGAGATGATCATGTGTTTTTTGTCCCTGGCTCTGTTGATCTGCTGTATTATATTTATAGATTTTCATGTGTTGAACCATTCCTGCATTCCTGGGATGAACTCCACCTTGTCATGCTATATAATATTCTTGATAATTTGCTGAATTCTATTTACTAGTATTTCATTGAGGATTTTTTGCATGTATGTTCACTAGGGAGATGGGCCTGAAGTTCTCTTTTTTGGTTGGTCTTTCTCCTGTTTTTGTGTCAGGGTAATACTTACCTCCCGCAATGAGCTTGGGAGAATTGCTTCCCTTTGAATTTCATTGCAGAGTTTAAGAAGAACTGTCATTAAATCTTCACTGAAATATTTTGTGGAATTCAGATGTGAATCCATAAGGACCTGGGCTTTTCTTTTTTAGCAAAATTTTAATTACATTTTCAATTTAATTGACTGACATTGGGTAATTCAGAATTTTTGGTCTTCTTGATTCAGCTTTGGTAACTTACATGCATCTCCAAATGTGTCCAATTCTTCTGTGTTTATGATCCTGTGACAGCAAAGATTTTCTAAGTGGGTTAGAAAATTTCATGCCTTATCACATAAATGTGAGTTTTTTCTTACCTTTTTTGGAAAGGTTGGCTAAGAGTTTATCAATTTTATTTATTCTTTCAAAGTAGCAACTTTTGGATTCATTAATTGTATTGTTTCCTTTGTCTCCATCATATTAATTTCTGCTCTGATCTTTAAAATTTCCACCTTCTTTGGGCTTTGGGCTTGAATCTTCTTCTCCTAGAAGTCTGAGATGCCATATGTAGTGAATTTCTAACTGATGAAACTTATTAACCCAACTTATTAAACCCAGCTGAATTAAAATAGTGTGGTGCTGAGTGCAGGAAGCCCACCTAAAGATTGTTGTCAGTAGGATAAAGGCAGAACAGAAGCTGCCAAAAACACTCTCAGGGATGTTTTTTGGAGAAGATGTTGGAGTTGTTGGAGGCTTCTAGTTCTCTTGGGCTGTACTGCTGGAGGACCTCGTTATCCTGGCTTTCCTGATGAACTTCGGAGAAGCTTTGGTCCTCATTTTGAGCATGATTTTATGGCTCTGAAGGGGAAAATGTTGCACTGCTCAGCCTCATGGAGAAGCTTGTTGCATTGACTTTCCTGATGGGAATTCAGCTTTCCTCATCGCTGGAGGAGCTCAGGACCTCACTGTTGTTGAGGATGGCTGTGGTACTTTGGGGGAAACTGTGATGTATACCTTGAGTGTTGCTTCCTAGCTCTAGTTCAGATCCCTCAGCCTGCTAGCATAGATCCTTTATCCTGCTGGCGTAGACTTCCTAGCTTTCACCACTGACCTTTGGGCCTTTCCTGCACAGATCATGAAGTGGGCCTGCATGAGACATCGTTATGGGCTCTAGACCTTAAGCTGTACTGGTGGGAGGCATTGTTATGAGCTCTAGGTTTTCATCTGGACTCATTCAGGATATTAGGATCCAGGCCTTCAGCTGGTGTCTTTAGTATTTAGTATGTAGATAGAGTTCCTGCACTTGTTGTATATAATTCTTGGGTTATTCCTTATAAAATAACATCATAAAATGTGTCCTGCATTGTAATGTTTGCCTTTCATATGAGGTTGTTTATTTGTGTTTATTCTGTTTTCCTGGTGTGAGAATTCACTGTTATAAATTTCCCTCTTTGGGCTGCTTTCATTTTGTCCCACATGTTCCCTTAACTTTTATCAGCAATTCATTTGGTTGTAAATATTATTTAATTTCTTCTTTAATTTTATCTGTGACTCATTGGTTGTTGAGGAGGATATTGTTGCATTTCCATGTTTATGGAGTTTTTGCAATTCATTTTGTCAATAATTTCCAATTTCATTACACTATTATGAGATTATATGCATGGGAAAAATTAATTCTTTTTCATTTACTTAAGCATGTTCCACATGCTAGTATATGACCTATGTTGGAGAACATCTGTGTTAAGCTGAGAAGAATGTGTATTCTGATGTTGTTGGGTGGAACACTCCATAAAGATCTACTAAGTCCATTTCTTCACAAGTTTGGTTCAGTTCTGTTATTCTTTGCTGATTTTTTTTTTTGCCTAGTTGACTAATTTTGATCTTTGTGACAATAGGTTATTAAACTCCCCCATTGAAATACATTGTTGCTTATTTGATTTTTCATCTCTGTTAAATTTTGTCTTATAAAGTTGGGTGCTCCTGTATTTAGTACATATATATTTATAATTGTTTTGTCTCTTCCTCTTGCAGTCTTTCCCTGACAAACTTCTTTATCTCTTTTGATCATTCTTGGTTTGTAGTTCACATTGTCTGCAAACAGAAGAACTACTTCTGATTTTTCTGGGTTCTTATATGAAGCTTTGTTTTCTATCCTTTGACTTTTCGTCTACCAACTTTCTTTTGAATTAAATGTGTTTCTTGTATACAGCATATTGTTGGATTTTCTTTCTTGATACACTTTGGCAGTCTGCTTCTTTTGAGTGATAAGTTCAGGCCGTTTGCTTTGATGGCTATAACAATATATATTGGATTATCTTTGTCGTGTTATTTTTCTGCTGTTGGTTTCCGAATTTTCCCCTCTATTTAATTGTTTTCTCTGCTTGGTGGATCCTTTTTTTGTTGTTCTTCAAGCTGTGGTCAGTTTATCTTCTAGAATATCATTCAGTATCCTTTGAAGGGTTGGTTTGGTGTTCATGAATTTTTTTTCAGTTGTGGGATGGGGGAGATAGTGCAGTGGCATTAGTGCCTGCCTGGCGAACTCAAGGTCCTGAGTTTGATCCCTGATGCCTATCTACCTACCTATCTATCTATCTATCTATCTATCTATCTATCTATATTCTTTTCTTAAGTTTCTCTTTGTCATAAAAGTATCTGCTGTCCTCACTAAATTTGGTAGATAGCTTTCAGGAGTATATCAATTTAGCTTGGGAGTTGTTTTCTTTCAGGACTTAAAATACTTCAAGATCTTCCTGTCTTGATTTGTATTGAGAAATCTGTCATAATTTTGATGGGCTTTCCTTTAGAGGTGACCTGTTGCTTTGCTCTAGTAGATTTGATTTTTTTTCTCTAATAGATTTTAATATTCTGTTCTTTTGCTGAATTTCTGGGATATTGATTACTATATTTCCCAGTGTATTTATTTTTGTTATGGCTAATTGGAGTTCTATAGACTTCAATTATCTGTATGGCAGATTCTTTTCAATCAAATATTGCATGCTTCCTGGAGAAAACACACTATTAAATCTATAATACATTCTTTTCAACCAAAAATGTCAAACATCATAAAACTTATAGAACACTTTCTGTTTAAAAGAAGCTCATGGAGGTCATTACTCCAAGTAAAATAACTCAGGTACAGGAAGAAAACTACCTTACATGTTTCTCACTTACTTGTGGAAGCAAAAAGTCAAGATTAGAGAAGATAGTACAGTGATAGTTCCCAGAACTGGAGAAGAGTCTGGGTGACATAGGATGGAGATAGGATGGTCAGTGGATGCAGAGGTGCACTTGGATAGGGAAAATAATTTCTAATGTTCTACAACACAGCAGCTTTGGTATGGGTGACTATAACTAATTGAATATTTCCAAATACCTGCTAGAGAAGACTTTTAATGGTCCAGCACAAATACATAACTAATGTATGAGTTGGTAGATGTCCCAATGCCCTGATCTGTTCGTTACACATTGTATAAATTTACTGAAATACTACACTGTATCCCCATAAATATATGGTTATTGTCCTTTAATTAGAAATTCAAAATTATTTTTAAATTTTTAAAGATAGGAAAACTAATCTCTCATGATAAAGTGAGCATTAAGTTACCTTGCAAGATGATATTTATTGAAAGGGCACATGGGAGAATTTCCTGAGATCATAGAAATGTTCTATATCCTGACTTTGATAGTGATTACATGGGTGTATGTACATGTAAAAATTCATCAACTCATAAGATTAATTTTTTCATTTTACTTTTAAAAAATAAAATAAGGAAAGGGATTAAAAACAAGTAGCATTTTTCACACAATTTTCATTTCAGATTGATGATTTGCAAATCTAACCACTTACTAATACTCCCCAAACATTTTTCCATCTTTGTAGTTCCCTCTCTTCCAGTTAATAGGTTAGTGTTTTATCAACTTTTTCTTGGATTTTTTTTTTTTTTTGTGGTACCAGGGATCCAACTCAGGACCCTGTGCTTGCCAGGCAGGCACTTATGCCACCGAGCTATCTCCCCAGGTTCCTTTCCTGGATTATTATAATGGCATATAAATTGTTCTCCTACCTCCAGCCTTGCCTCTTCATGCATATCAAATGTGATATACTTTCCTCCTCATGATTAATTTGGAGAAGTCAACCTAGTTGATAAAAAATTACAAAATGGCCTTAATAATGTTTGCTTTAATAAGATAACATATTTAAGGACATATGTGCAATTAGTTACAATATTTTACATCTTTTTAATACTGATAAATGACCAAACTGATAAACTAAACTTGGTCAATATAGTTAAAAACACATAGTCTTGAAATTTTATTATGAAAAGATAGAGATGCTCCTGTAATTTAAGAAAGAAAATGTTCATTACAGTATTTATAAGGAATAGAGTCTGAATGTTTAATCAAAGGAGAAATATATTTGCCCATGCAGTAGAGTACAATGAATCTCTGAGAAATCAGACAGTATAATTTTTGTTATTCAAAACATAATATATAGGGCCAGGGAGATAGCTCAGTGGCATAAGTGCCTGCATGGCAAGTGCAAGGTCCTGAGTTCAATCCTCAGTACCAAAAAATAAATAAATAAATAGCCTGCAAATGTAATATTTACCATTTTAACAATTTTAAAAACAAAATTCTGTAACTTAGATACAGTCACAATATTATATAATTATACCCTATCTACATCCTCAAATTTTTCATCATCTTCAACCTAACCTCTGCACTTTTTAAAAGTGACTCCGAATTCCACCTTCTTTTTAGCTGTTGTTAGTTTCTATTCTACTTTTTCTCTCTGTGAATTTGCCTATTATTGGTATTTCACCCATGTGGAATAATATACTACTTGTCTCTAGGTATCTGGCAGTTTTCTTAGTACAATATTTTCAAGGTTCATCCATGTTTGATATATAGCATATGTAAAAACATCATTCTTTCCTATGGCTGAATGACAGCCCATTGTACACATACATCACATTTTATATCTGATGATGGACATTGGGTTGTTTCCAACATTTATCTTATGAATATTGATGCTATTAATTTGAATGTTTAAATTTCTGTTTGAGTACTTGCTTCCCATTTTTGGATATATACCTAGAGAAGAAGTGTTGAGTCAAATGATAATTTTATACATAATTTTTTGTGGAACAACCAAAGTTACCTATAGCAGCTGCACCATTACATGTTCCCATCAACAATATATGAGATTTCAAATTTCTCTATGTTGTCACCAACATTTGTTGTTTCTGTTTATATTGTAGCCATCACATGTAAAAAATGTCATCTCCTTGGGTTTTTATTTGCATTTTCTTTTTTAAAATGTATTTAGTTCAGGGTCTACAGAGTCTCACTACACAGATCAGACTCAGAGTGATTGTCCTGTTTTCAGCCTCCCAACCAGTGGAATTACAGGTGCGTGCCACCACGCCCAGTCTCAGTCCCCATTTCAGTGTGCCCAGGGGTGGGGCCAGCACAGCAAGCCGGGGATCAATCAGAGATCCTGGTTCCTATATCTGCCTAAACAGGCACCTTAATCTACTGAGCTATCTGGTCAACCTTTTTATTTGCATTTTCTAAGGAATAAAAATGTGTATCTTTTTAGCTGCTTACTTATATATTTTCTTTGGAAAAATGTCTATTCATTTTATATTTTTAACTGTTTTTTTAAAATTTTTTATCACTTTTACTGAATTGTAATCATTCTTTAACTCTGTTTTGAATACTTACCATTTATCACAATTCTGCTCTGGAAATAGTTTTCCATTCTTCTGTCATTTTGCTTTTTGTGTAACATCCTTTGATACTTTCTTAATCTGATGAAGTACAATTTATCTACTTTTATGGTTTGTCTGCACCTTTGATGCTGTGTCCATGAGGTAGTTGCCAAATCCAGTGCCATAAAGTTCCATGTGTTTCCTTCCAAGAATTTAACAGTTTTACCTTTTAAATTTAGGGATTTTATCCATTTTGAGTTAATTTTGTATGTCACATAAGATAAAGGTCCTGGGTGTGAAACAACTACTTGTTGGGTTCCACGAAGCCACCCTACAGCAAGAGACTTGATGATAAAATTAAATAATAGAGCAACCATTGTTAATTAGCTATTCCTGTTTGGAAAATCTGTAACATATGTATTGCTGCATGTTATCTTGTCTGTGTCTTTGTTTCTGCTATTTGCTTTTGCTTTTGGTTTTACTCTTCAAAATAAAATTAAATTAAATGAAAAAATTAAGATAAAGATCCTACTTTATTCTTTTACCTGTGAATATCCTATTTTTTCAGGACCACTCTTTTGGAAAAGCCCTTATTGAATCATCTTGGCAACCTTATTGAAAATCAAGTAGCCATATGCGTGAAGGTCTCACTGGGCTCTCCATTCTACTCCACTGGTCTATGAACTTCCCTCTCCATTACTGTGGAGAAAAGGCTGTAGAGAATATGTCAGGGGTTATATTGAATCTCTAGATGTCCTGAGTATTACTGGCATCTTACCAATTTTATGTCTTCCTTTCAGTGAATCTTTGAATAT
>NW_004524907.1:27406-29259 GCF_000260255.1 Octodon degus
ACAAATTTGGAAAAATTCACGACAAATAAGTACTCAGACAAAAGTCTGCTCTCTAGAATTTATAAAGAACTAAAAAACACTAAGGCCCCAAAATTTAAAGACCCAGTCCAAAAATGGGCATCTGAGATGAACACACACTTCTCAGAGGATGAAAATAAAGAAGCAAATAAGTATATGAAAATATGCTCCACATCACTAGCCATCGTGAAATGCAAATTAAAACAACATTGAGATATCTTCTCACCCCAGAAAGGATGGCTATCATAAAGAAATCAACCAACAATAAATGTTGGAGAGGATGTGGGGAAAAAGAAACTCTTTTCCACTGCTGGTGGGAATGTAGACTGGTACAACCATTTTGGAAATAAGTGTGGAGACTCCTTAGAAAACTTGGACTAGAAATCTCATTTAATCCAGCTATTCCTCTACTGGAAATTTTCCCAGAGGATCTGAAAACATTGTATCATAGTGATATATGTGTGCTTATGTTTACAGCAGCACAATTTGTGATAGGCAAATCTTGGAAACAACCAAGATGCCCATTACCTGAGGAATGGATGAAAAAAATGTGGTATTTGTATACAATGGAGTTTTACTCAGCTATAAAGTATAATAAACTCAAAACCTTTAATTGAAGTGGATGCCACTTGAAGATATACTCATAAGTGAAATAAACCAGACACACACGTAAATATTGTATAGTTTCCCTATTATAAGAATTCAAAAGTAGAATTACAAATACAAAAGTATAACACAAGTAAAAGGAAAGCAGGAACTTGAGAACTAACTAATTAAGAGAGGGAAAGGAGAATAGCTAGGAAACATGACAGGGGCAATCCACACAATTATATGTAGAAGATGGGTAAGGCAATAATCTTGAGAATCTTCAGAAGATTTTTGAATCTAGCAGTTAATTGGAATGAGTCTCACCCTGAACAACTATATATACAGACACCTGTGAACTGAGCAACTGCACTGAAGATGGCAATTTGTAATAGTAATTTTATGCTTGTAGTGCCTGTCATTCTAGTCTTCTGAATACGGGATGCTTGTCATGACATGACAGTTGCTGCTGTGCTGTCTCTTGTGTAGATTATTGTTCAAAAAGAAGGAGGTGGTGAATGAAAGCAGGAGACAGGAAAAGGAGTGTTGTGGGACTGTCGAGCTACAAGGTTGTATATGGTTAGATTTCTGAACTTACGTGTAAACAGAAGAATTATATAATTCTTTATGCCTATTTTTAAAATATATTTTAATTTTTAAATGTTTTTTCATCATATTCTTCATGGACTTAAGTTCAACATATCAATACTTGATGAAAAATACCTGTTCCATGTTATGCCTTAGATGTTTGATATTCAGACAGATAGTGAGGGTAAGCTTAACAGCCTAGGTTGTATGGTAGTAACAGTAAGCTTGTCTTCTGGAGGGTTAATGACCTAAGTTTGCAGACCAAAATTAGAAAAAAAGGAGGGCCACAGGGAAAGCCAACATTTTGGCCATAGCCTTCCAAGGTCAATTAAGACTCAGCACATATGAGAACTTGTACTGTAACAAATGTAAGTCGAGTAACACATGTTGAGCTGTGGGGGACTCAGGTTAACAATTTCTGATATTGCCAGTTAGGCGGAAGACCCAATAGTATTATGGGCTACTGGACTCTTTTAAAATATTTTGCTGAGTTTACACACCTATAATATTCAAATAACAGAACTTAACAAAAAAAGGGTATATAGATAAATGTCCATTTTGTATCTGTGTATTCAAAGTGGTTAGGATAGATATATAGTTACATTCTCTTAATGAACAGAATGATTTGTTCCAAAGGTGTTTGTAAATAGGATATCAAGTCC
>NW_004524907.1:29590-39809 GCF_000260255.1 Octodon degus
CAATGGCTTGTGAATTGCACAAATATGGTCATGAAAATATCAATAATCAGGAAGTGGAAGATCAATATGTTTGAGTTAAAGCACTACTACACCTAAAGTATACTAAGTTAACACTCAATTATCAAGAAAATAGTAGCTTTATTTCAAAATTCCCAAAGTTCCCAAATTTTTAAATATAAGACTGTTTTGGTCTGTTATAGGATTTGTCAGAGAAGTGCTTCAGAATCTCACATCCTCTAGCCTCCTTTCTTCCATAATTTTATTGGTATGTAATCATTCGTGATAATATGTTCACTGCTAGAAGCCTACAATGTTGGCACGAGTCCTCCTGTGGATCATCATCACATCCTGTTTAGTGTAGTGCTGACTTTTCTGTGAACAAACATTTTAGAAGACTTGTAAGTGACCTGGCAGCTCTCATTCTGCTTTTCATTTTCATAGTGGTAAAATCACAATAAGCAACAGTGGATTAAAAAAAAAAAGAAGAAGAAGTGCTTGCCTGCCAAGCTCAAGGGCCTGAGTTCAATCCCCTGTTCCACCAAAAAAAAAAAGGATGCAGACATGATATCCTGCCCAACACTATTAGTACAATTCTTTCTTCTCATTGAATTGAGAAGGTAACTGTACATCTATCCTAACTATTTTGTATATACAGATACAAAATGGACCTTCATTTGTATCCCCCTTTTTTGGTTTAGTTTTGTCAGAGATGGGTATTCCATTGCCATTTAAATATTATAGGTGTGTGAATTCAGCAAAATAATCCAATATAGTCTAGTAGTCCAGAATAGTAGTGGGCTATCCATAGGACTGGCAATGTCAGACGTTGTTGACTTGAGCCTTTTATAGCCCAACATATTAATATAGCTTTACCTTTTATACCTCCTTTTTATACTTTTCTGCTGGATGGTTAAGACCAAGATAAAGCAAGACCTACATAATAAGAAATGTAATAAGTTACATTTTAATCTAAATAGCCACTGTAGTTTTTGATCATCCCTTCTATTGTGACTTCCTACACCTGTCCAACTGGCAGGACAGGTAGCACACAAATCCAGATCTGAAGGGAAAACTCCTTGTGCTATATGAAATATAACAAAATACAGTAATAGCCCATCCACTTACTCCTCTCCATGAAAGGAAAGAGAAATATCTCTCAAGATTTCAGTCACCCATGATTTCTTTGAGAAAAATCCTTTACTGAACTTTACTCACAAACCTTCCCAAAGAGGTCTGAGGCTGACTGTCTCATTTCATGCTGCAAAAAGATGAATACCATGACCTTAATGAATCCAACAGAGAATTAACTCCTCTTCATTTCTACAGTTTCTCTCTACTCGAGCTGTTGCCCTTGAGTTTTGTTTGCACAGTGAGGAGTCCCAGAACAGCTGCTCAGAGAGAGATTAGAAGGATACTCCCAAAAGGCTGATCCATGGGCCATCCTAGAAAAATGAATTGTGGAGAGATCAAAGAGGATTTTTGATTCCTGCATTAGGCAACAGACATGCTCCCATGCAGCTCTGGGAGTTCCTTTCACGATGCATGGGGGGAATCATTCAGTTTCTCCAAAGAGCACGCTTTGCAGCCCAGGTACTAGTGTGGAGAACAGCAAACTCCACATCAAATCAGCCATCTAAGCCTCTCAGGGAGAACCAGTGGTAAGTGGTTTATTTCTTTACCATTGCAACTTAAAAAGCTCCTCCAACATCAGGATATACATAATACTCCTTAAGAACATATTATAGAATATTGTATATATTTTCATTACCATTTTGATGGCATTTCTGTAATAACAGTTTCAATACATTTTCTGGATGTGTACAAATTACTGCAATAGTATTTACAGAATCAGAGTAGAAATAACTTCAGAGATTATCTACTCCAAAACCTGAGGGTTGTCTGAATTACTTCAGATAATGTGAGGGAAAATTTATTCATGGTAAATAGTAGATAATGTGTTAACCTTCTGTTTTAAGAAGCAAAACCAAGAGGACCAAAACAGAAGAAAGCACGTGACACATTTCCACTATGCTGCATTACAGTGTGATAGGAGATGCACAAAAGTATTTGTTTAAATAAATAAAATTTATTTGATAGGAACTTATGTTTAGAAATGTTCCTCTTTTTAAAATTAGTTATCTATCAGTTAACACATTTTTCCAACCTTATAATGAATAGCACTAGATAGACAATAGCAGTCCTTACAGGAGAATAGTGGAAGAGTCTCTATATATTTCAAGTGTGCAGGCTATATTTTACTCAGAATGCCCATTTATGAAAATGCTGTATTGATTATCCCTGTGTTCACTGCCCTATACAAAATTTAGAAGAAAATAAACAATTGAATTTTCAATGATTTAAGTTGAGATATTAAAAAATGTATGAAGTCCCCAGCTGCTGATTTTCATCTTTACGTCATAACGCATTGATCCTTGGAGTATGTGTTGCAAGCAACTTATTAACTGTCATAAGCCCCAAAGCCTGTTAGTGATTTACTTCACCCACCATCTTTTTCTAAGAATCACATATCAAGGTTACTTATAAGTGGTCCCATTCTCCGTAATTTGCCTTTCGAATGATGGGAAAGAAAGAAGCAGGATTGCTGTTCTCAGACAGGCACAGTACCAAGGTCACCAAGGCCACCACACCATCTCCAGTGGAGTCACTGCTTTTAGGAGAGAGGAAACACCGAGGCCCTCATTAAGTCACTCCCTGGCTGCGGGGTCAGGATGCCACATTTTTGTCCCCACGGGCTTTTCTTTTTCTCAGATCTTTATGATATTTGCATCAAAACCATGGGCTAGACATATCTTCAAGAGTTCTCAAACTTCTGTTTTAATCCTTTGGCACCCCCACACTGCTGTCTTTAAAGAATCCTTTGTGATTTCTACTCCTAAGATGTTCTTTAGATGTAATTTCTCCTCCTACACGTAGCCCGTCTTTAGTTAATCAAACATTTACTGAGTGTACGTCTACAGAACTGGCCCCATGCTAGTTTTTCAGCACAGATTGAAAAGTCAAGACTGAGACCTCAAGAAGTATGTGTTCAAGATGGAAGGAGGGTTTTTAAGTGTTCAATCCCTAGAAGTGTTCAAGCACAGGCTACTCGATCAAAATGAAATCAAAAGTAATGATGATGATTTGAAAATTAAAATGTGACAGAGATTTCTTCCTTGTAGTGCATGTTATCTTTATATTATATTGTAAGCTCTTTGAAGAACAGGAATCAAATCTTACTCTCCTTTGAGCTGTTTCCTAATACTAGCATGGGGATGCATTAACATTTTCAAAGGGACTGACTTGGTTTGAATTGAAAATAGTCACTGCTAGGAAAAGAGTGTTGGGAAATGTTGACAGGAAATGAGAATTTCACAGTTTGAAGAATTTTATAATTATGCATCATGAGAGTTAGGAAGTTGGGCCGGCCAAGTAGCTCAGTGGATTAAAGTGCCTGCAAGCAGGCACAGGGGCCCAAGGTTCAATCTCTGGGCCTGTTGTGCCAGCCCCTCCCCTGGGGTGCACTAGATGGCAATTGAGACTGGGAGTGGTGACGCGCACCTGTAATCCCAGTTCTTGGGAGGCTGCAAACAGGAGAATCACTATGAGTCCGATCTAGTAGTGAGACCCTGAGCACCTTGTAAACCCTTCCATAAAATGCAGAGAGAGAGAGAGAGAGAGAGAGAGAGAGAGAGAGAGAGAGAGAGAGAGAGAGAGAGAGAAAGTAGTCTTCCTTTTCCCCTTCACACCAGGGAAAACAAAGGAGAGATACAAAGGGCTGAAAGAAATGATAAATGCTGCAATGAATTTCAGAGACAGGATGTACACTTTTTCTTGGTGAATTTGACAAGGAAGCGCTTCTAGCTGGCTGACTAGGGGTAGGAGCACCTCTCCCTGTTGGATGGGAATAGCCTCAACTTGCCACTGAAGCCGGATCCTTGCACAGTAGCTCTGCGGTCTCTTGCAGCCTGTGACGGTGACCTACGCGCACACTGAAGGTTGAGAAGCACAGATCTGCCCGTGACTCTTCCATCTGATCCTAGGCGCCTCATCATGGGGCAGAGCAGAAATCCAAGTCTGGGCCAGGCCAAAACAGCTCATGGAGTCCAGAGCGCCATGGCAGTAACTGAACCTCCTCTGGAGCACCTGAAATCATTTGCGTTTTTTAACTAGCTTATCTTATGCACTGGTACTGTGTGTGTGTGTGTGTGTGTGTGTGTGTGTGTGTGTGTGTGTGTGTGTAACTAGGTTGGCAATTTACTAGATAACATGAAAATTAGATTTAAAAATTTTAATCATTGTTCTGTGATCAAAACATTGTTATACGATTCATATCTGAAATCAAATATGAATAAATGTTTCCCTAACATGCTATAAAGGTTTTCACAATCACCCTAGTTTTCATACTTTGCATGTGTTTTGTTTTCTTTAAGGACAGAACCCCCTTAAGGTTTGGTAAAGAAATATTTCATTCATCACCAAAGCAAAGAAAAAAATTCTTTTTAAATACTGCTAGGCTTATTTACTTTCCAGTTGACTTATATTTAGTTTTAAAAATTATTTATGTTTAACTTAGGACCAACTTTCTAATGAAATTTAAATACTTTAAGCTCCTTAAGGCCTTAAGATTTGAAATTTTTAATGAAAGCTGTTTTGGCCTATTAATCATGCACACTGAATTTTCAGAACAAAACATAAGCCTGCTTGGGCTTTAAAAACTATAAAGGATTTACAAATATATGATAGCATTACAGGTAATATAAAATATCACTTTAATAATTACATGACAGGTTCTCTGTTAATTTTACTGCAGAAAGGGGATAGTAGGTTTTTAGCTAACTTATCTTGTGTGCTGGTAATGTGTGTGTGTGTCTGTGTGTGTCTGTGTGTGTAAGTTGTCTGATGGATTGTTGTGTATATGAAGTGAGTTAATACATGCATGTAAGAATGTTAGATATAAAACATGTAGAAGGTTAGAACATTTGGGGTATTTCATAACTGTTGGCTATTGCTATCTAATGTGTGCTATTTAATACTCAATTTGGAAAATGTAGGTTGAATTCAGATATGTAAAAATGTATCTTTTCCAAGCAACTCACTGAGTTATGGGTGGACAGGTGACACTAAACTCAATCTTTGAAAAAGACATACTTTCACTAAACCACATTTAACAAGTAGTTTTGTAAAATTTTTAATATTTATTTATTTGGTACCAGGTCTCACTACACAGCTTGGACTCGTAGTGTTTCTCCTGTCCCAGCCTGCCCAGCGCTGGGATTACCATCATGTACCACCACGCCCAGTTTCAGGGGCCAATATGGTGTGCCCATGGTTTGCAGGCAGGCGCAATACTTGGTACTGGAGATTGAACCCAAGGGCTTGTGCTGAGGCCACTGGGCCATTTCCTCAGCTCTAAACAAGTATTTTTAAAGCCAGACATTCATGTGCATTGAACCAGCCTAAGAAAACTCACCCTCACATTATTTTTTCCTATAATATATAATTATAGGAAAAAAAAAACCTTACATAAAAACCTTATTTAAAAAAACCTTATATAATTGTGGGAGAAGGTCATTATTGCACAAGAGCGGATGAACTGTCAGGGCTGCCTGGCTTACGCAGCAGCATGTAAAGCCTGAGAGGAAAATGTGCACGATATCATAAACAGCGATGTGCAAGGCGTGATGCTTCATGATGGATTTTAATGATGGAGAACAGGATGATGGCAAGTCAGCTTAGTTGTCCTGTTCTGACAAAGAAGCACCACAGATAAGAAAGGCAGGTTGGACATCTCACCTCCTCCCGTGCCCCTGGCCCACAATAAATTAGACTAGCCAGTCACACTGAGGAAAAATCTGTAGGTAGATACAGATACATAGATTTTTTTTTTAAAGGCCCTTTCAGATATTCCTCGGGAACTTCTCTCAACTAGCTATAAGTGACATTTTATTTATAGTAAGTAATATCTGCAAGCTCAGATCCCTCATATTAAAAATCTCTTAACATTTACATTCAGTTTTCTAGAGTGGGGGACCACAGACCATGCATCAGTTTCTCATGGTAAAAAAAGTGGGGTGAAACTACTTTCTATGAGGAATTTCATTTCTGTCTATGGCTCCCTGAAGATATCTATTATAAGAAAGATTGTCATATCTACCTTCTTATACAGGGCATTAAAAGAAAACACATGCCACTGATCTTCAAATAACTTGAAACTCATTTATGTAGTTGATAGAAGAAACAGAGAACAAACCACACACATGCAGAATTTCTAAGAGTACATGAGATTCCCAGCTCAATTCTGCTGTACTGTAAATCAGTGCTAACAAGTAAATTTCTCATTATTTAGGAAAATTACTTAAGAAGGCAATGCCTACAGCTAATGTAGGGTGCTAAGTGTTTGCCAGTCCCCTCCAGTATACATCTTCACTATAGTTCTTATGAACATTGAGGAGTGGGGGAGCCCCGTCTTCTTCTTTTTATGCTTACCCTATTCTTCTTGGTGAGTTTCATTTATATGTATTACTACAAAAGTCACCTTCAGGATAATGATTCTCAAAGCTAGAGCTGCGGTTTTATCTGATCTCTGGAGGGCATTTCCGTGTGGATATCCCATAGAAACCCAGCATTCAACATTTTACTCAAAGCTAGCCCATTGTATCTCCTGCTAACCCTACCACACCTCATGTGTGTCTTGCTTAGTGAGTGACCCTGACAGCCAGCCAGCCTGCCCAAACTGATTCAGTGTCTTCACTGTATCTTCTCCATCGATGAACTTGAAAGTGACCCAGACTTCTTTCCTCTGTGAGTGCATCAGGGATTTTTCCCCAGAATGTTGCATCTTCAGTTATTGACCACCCTGAATTTTCAGGTATTTTAATGTTGTTTTATCACTGAGGCTCTGAAATGAAGCAAAGGTGCCCACACCTGAGGTACAGGAACTGAGGGACTTTTGGCATGGGCTTCATAACTATCTGAACTTTCCCATGCTCCTTGCAATTGTGTAACAGATTTCATGAATGGGCTCAAGTGCATTTCTCCATCTGTACTTCTTTCCATTTCTCAGAGCTGATGATTTTTCAAGATCCAGGCTATTTCCCTCCAGATGTCCCATTTTCAGTCTGCCTTCACCTAACTAAAGTGATCCACTATTGCTGATACTTTGCAACCATTCCTGCCCACTCCCATATCAAAATCTGGCTACAGGAAGACATGTGGGCTCTCTCATGGCCCACAAAGGAGGGAGAATTATTTCAAGAGCTTCCTACTGAAGAAACACTGCATTATATTTGTTCTCAGAGACCTTATCCAGAAAGGCAGGCGTGATACAGATTCACATAGCCTCATCTTATGCTCCAAAGCCTGATTCCTTGCCACCTCCTCTGGGGTAGCTAATGAGGTTGTGCTTGAAGTTAAAAAAAAAAACACAACACAAAAACAAACAAAAATACCCTACCATCCTACTCAGAAATCATCTTCTAGAATTTTCCACTGATCAGCTACGATTATTCAACTGCCTCCTTGGAAGCTAGCAGGAATCTCCATGAGCCGTGAACATAACTATATGGAGAATAGCCAAAACTCAGACTCTAACCATCTTCCCTCCTCTGCTTCAGCTCTCACAGAAGTTCATGAGTGTCTATGAGACCTTGTGGTCCTTTTCCTACAGTAGTTAGGATAACATGAGTCCTTTGTTCTTACTTGGCCTTAGAGAGACAGATACATGCTATTTTTATTTTCTGATTTCTACTGTTAATGTTGCCTAGAATGCCAACTTGCCTTATCATTACCTATGGAGCAGTGTTCTCAGACACAACTCTCTGCAACACATACACACACACACACACACACACACAGGTACACATATATCCATTGTGAGCACAACTTAGCATCCGTGGCACAGACCTCATGTGCCACCAATCACCTTCAGTCCTCTTAGATCATTGTCAAGAAATAACTTGACATCATTTTTAAGTATGATAGGCACAGAATTACAATTGTAGTGGAGATGTGCAAAAATGGGAGAAAATATTTCACTCTTAGTGGCCTGAAAATTATGCAGGTCTTGTTTCAGCCAATCCTGAGATGAAAACTGCGTTGAAAAATGCCTCCCGGAGCTGGGAAGCTAGCTCGGTGGTCTAAGTGCCTGCCTGGCAAGGGCAGACACCTGAGTTTGATCCCTGTTCCATGTGCTGTTCTGCCCCCATTCCCCCCGTAAGAGCACCTAGCCAGCCACAAAAGCTAGGCATGGCGGTGCACACCTGTAATCCCAGCTCGGGAGAGGCTGAGACACGAAGAGCACTACTAGTCGGAACTGTGCAGTGAGACACTGTAACAAATGATTTTTTTTAAAAAGTCTCCTGCTTTTATCCCTGTTATCTTCTTTTTCAAAAATTGAAGTATGGTTTACATTCAGTATAACGCACAAGTATTGAGTGTACAAGTTAATAATTTTTTAATACATATGCAAAATAAAGACACAAACATTTTCATCACTCTAGGAATTGTCTGTAGATACCTTTCCAAATAATGCCGTGCCTAAGCCCCAGAAGGAAGCATGATTAGCACTTGATCACCACAGCTTAGATTTACCTAATGTGGAATTTCACTTAAAAGAAAACCACAATTTTTTGTCTGGCTTCTTTCATCCAACATTTTATCATCTATCAAGTTATTGATATTTTGTAATTCATTTTTAAAATAACTATTATTTCACTGGGTGGTACACCATTATTCCTTAATTGTTCTTTTGATAGCCACAGTATTTGAGCTATTATGAATTCTCACGCAAATTTGTGTGTGTGTGTGTGTGTGTGTGTGAAGTCTTCATTCATTTTGAGAATATTCTTGGAGTGGAATTGTTGAGTGATAGAATAAGTGCATTTTATGTTATGAAAATTGCCAAATAGTTTTCAAGAATGTACAGTTCTCAACTTTCAACTTGGAGATTTATAGGGCTAGGAAGCATATTACTCATATCATTACAACCACAGAAAAAGCAGAATATGCGAATTAGTGACTGCTCGAGTTTATTAGGAAATTGTGATGCAATGCAAATGACTGAATGAAATCTTGGAAGTCACAGGCAATCCAAAGAATCCACACTTTTTTTTTTTTTTTTATTTCAGGGAAGGGTCTACAGGGTATTCAGGATCTCACTACTACATTGGACTGGTAGTGATCTGCCTGTTGACAGTCTCCCAAGAGCTAGGATTACAGGCCTATGCTACTACACTCAGTCTCAATCGCCGGTGCACCCCTGGGGGTTGGGCCCACATGACAGGCCTGTGATTGTACCCCTATCTCCTGCGCCTGCTTGCAGGTGCACACATTTTTTTTTAATCTGGTATAGAAACCCTTAGATGCCATAGAAGCTGATAAACACAAAACTGTAATTAAAATAAAATATTTAATGAATTATTAAAGACCAAGTATAGACCAGCTAAGAACATGAAGTCCCCAAGGACCACACAAATAAAATGGTTTATACATTTTTCTTCCTTTTCCTTCATGAACTCCACCATATGATCTCAAGAAATACCTATAATGTGTGCCTATGTTTATAACAGCACAATTTGTGATAGCCAAATCTTAGAAACAACCAAGATGCCCATCACCTGAGGAATGGTTAAGAAAGATGTGGTATTTTTACACAATGGAGTATTATTCAGCTATTAAGAATGATAAACTCGAAGCCTTTCTATTGAATAGGATGCCACTTGAACATACACTCATAAGTGAAATAAACCAGACACATATGTGTAAATATCATATAGTTTCCCTAGTTTAAGAACTCAAAAGAAGAAATACAAATGGAAAGGTATACTACAAGTAAAAGGAAAGCAGGATCTCAAGGACTAAATAATCAAGAGAGGGAAAGGAGAAGAGCTAGGAAACATAAATAAGTCAGGCCATACAGTTATATGTAGAAGACGGGCAAGGCAATGATCCTGAGAATCTCCAGAAGATTTTTTAATTTAGCAGTTAATTGGAAAGATTCTCACCCTGACCAACTATATATACTGATACCTGTGAACTAAGCTACTGCACTGCAAATGGTAATTTGTAATAGTAGTTTCATGCTTGGAGTGCCTGTCATTCTGGTCTTCCGAATATGGGCTACTTGTCATGACATGACAGTTGCTGCTATGATGTCTCTCAGGTAGATGGTTGTTCAAAAAGAAGGGGGTGGTGAATGAAAGCAAGAGACAGGAAAAGGAAT
>NW_004524907.1:40659-43965 GCF_000260255.1 Octodon degus
CATTCTCTTAATGAATAGAGTGATTTGTTCTAATGGTGTTTGTAAATAGGATATCATGTCTGCATCTTGTACAGCAATTAACCACTAGGAAGAATGTATGAAATGTGTTAATTATTGAAACTGTCCTACCAATTTGATTTGAAACTATCTCATTGCTATTTGTTTATCAATAAAATTATGAAAAAAAAAGAAATACCTACAGGAAAAAATTCTAATCAAGCTTCCTTCACAGTGCTATTACTTGGAGGAATAAAGAACAACAGCGAAACCCAAGCTCCCTCCTATACTTTTTCCTATAGAAGAAAAGATGTAATCTCTAGGGGCGAGAGCAATAAAACTGCCACTTTATAGTGCTCTGAAAAACCCTCAGAGTTGAATAAGGGAACAGAGGCCAAAAAGCACAACCATTAGGGAGGAGCAGGAATTCGTGGGGGCCCAGTGGTACTCATAGTTGGAAAAGGGTAAGGTCACTTGCGAAAGCTGTCTCACAGGGTTTACAGTGCCTAAGACTTGGGCTTGCCAGAGGTGCCTTCTGCTCTTCTTCTCACTCTCCACTAATGCGCAATGAATTAAAATAAAGGCAGAGGGCCAGCCGAACAGCTCAGCGATTAAAATGCCTGCAAGCAGGCACGGGGGTTAGGGGTTCAATCCCCAGGCCTGCTGTGCAGGCCCTGCTCCTGTGGCACACTGAGATGGCAATTGAGACTGGGCATGGTGGCTTGCCTGTAATCCCAGCTCTTGGGAGGCTGTAAACAAGCAGATCACTACAAGTCTGATCTAATAGTGAGACTCTGAATACCCTGTAGACCCTTCCCTAAAATACAGGAAAAAGTAATAATAATAATAACGGTAGAATACAACTGGAATTCTTCAAGAAAGAGTAGAGGAGTGAGGAGGCAACATATGAAGCCAGAGAATAGAACTATGGGCACCCTAGCTGAAAAGCGCTACCTCCACTTCACCTTTTTATGTAATAGTTATGTTCCTTCTCTAGACATTCTTGTCACCAGATTAATTGTAACTTATACTTACAAATATTCAATAACAGTAAGTGCACGGTTTGTGAGATGATTTGGAAGATAAAAATTGTGCGCCAGTTCAAGGGTGGATAGGCTGGTTGGATCTTATTTCCCCTCTCACCAAATGAGCATCCACCTGTTCTGGAGTGGTCTACTCAGGACACACCTTGAGGCAGAATCAATTAGAAACAGGGTAGGAACACCCTACATTTTTTATTGCATTCCAACTTATCTTACAGTCAAATTCTCTTACTCCTTTAGAGTGCATCAATAGACACCAGAAGACATTTGATCTTTACATGCAGAACAGGAGCCATTTAATACTCCCTAAAGCCAAAATAGAATTCAGAGGGAAGTGTCAATTATGACACCATCTTACAACTAGAAAGATACTGTAAAAAGTAAAATGGTGAAAAATGTCTTATGTTCAGATTTTGTTTGCATTAAGAAATAGTCATTGTCTAGATTTAAAATGTAGATGTGAGCTATAGGAGAACCAGGCAGTTCAGGTGCCCAAGGCATTCACTATTCCAGAGCCTAAGGCTGCTCCTCCCCAATCTTTGGAGCCTAAAGACAAAACAGCCTTAATCACAGCCTCACACACCATTACTGTATTAAGTTTTCTCCTATTTGCCTTTCTAGCCTAGAGATTGGGGCTCCTAGCCCAGCTGCAATCCAGCCCTCTACAGGGCTACATTCATCCTTAGCTGAGCTTATTCAAGATCCTCAAGGATAATATCCTTTAATGAAGTAAGCAGACAATTTAGAACTTCCAAAATTCATATAACTTTTTCTCTCAGTGCCCTAAAACAGATAAAGTCAGATCTTGGAAAATCTTTAAGTGACCCTGATAAGTATAGTGATGTCTTTAGAGGATTTACTCAGACCTATTAACTAGGCTGAAGAGATGTAATGTTAATCTTAAACCAGGGTCCTATCAAAAGGCAGGCAGCATTACATGCTGCTATTGCACTTGGAGATAAATATTACATTATTAATTTCAAACAACCAGAAGATATACAGCCAGTGGAACTACCTGTTCCCACTGGAGCCAAGCTGGAGATTGGAAGAGACATTTTCTTTCAAGTGTATATTCTTGAAGGTCTAAAAAGAACTAAAACCAGGACTTCTAGTTGCTTTAAATTTTCAGCTATTTATCACGAGAAAGATGGGCATCCCTCTGATTTCTTAGAACATTTTAATACAGGAACTGATAAAACATACTTCCCTAGATCCATTTCAATACAGACAGATTATTCTTATAGAAAAGTTCATTACTCAGTCAGTTCCAGATATTATAGAAGTGTTACAAAAGAAAACTTGCTTGGTACTTTGGTAAAAACTGCCTCCTTAGCACTCTATAATTGGGACTGGGAGAAAACCAGGGAGAAAAAACAAAGAGAACAAAAATGGTTGCCTTTGTTGTGGCCTCAAAAGAGACCCTAGGTCTGATTCTGTGGGATCCAAGAAGAGCTAAATGATAAGGTTCATCGGCTGCCACTGTCAAAAGCCAGGCCAGCATAAGAGGGACTGCCTTAAGACACCCGCAAGCCATGTGCAGACAGCAAAGGCAGTCACTAACACTGAGACTGCCCTGTGAGGCAGAGGCACAAGAGGTCAGACTCAGCTTCCCATTAGGATGGAAGGGCCCTGGGCCTGCCTTCTCTCTCTGGACAGACTGTTATGTCAACTTACCATCTCCACAGAGAAGCCCTCAGTAGCCATGATTAGAGGAAAATCCAGCCTATTTCTGGACATTGGCACAGGTCTCTTTGTCCTTCTCCAACCCCAACCTTCCTTCCAGTCATACTTCAATAAAACAGACTTTAGGTGATATCTTGCTTATGCCTAAAAGGGCAGCTCTCTTCTTGAAGAGATCTTATCCTATCTAACTACTGCAATATTTATTCAGGTTGCTAACTAATCAAAATGATGCTGACACTGGTCTTTACAAATGTACTACATCTTGTTAATGTACAAAACTTAGAGTATTTCATTGGTTAAAACAGGTTCCCAAAGACAGTCAGAATTCTGGTAAGAAAGTCTAAAACACTGGCTACACAGTGTCCAATAGTTTTGGGCCTATAGATAGAGCTAGATCTTGTATTTGTAACATAAAACTCAGAGCCACAGTCCTGCTTCAAGGTTGTATATGGTGAGATTTTTGGACTTATGTGCAAACATGAGAAGCATAGAATTCTTTATCCTATTTTTAAAATATAATCTAATTTTTAAATTTTTTTTATCATATTATGTAGGGACTTAAAGTTTAACATATCAATACTTG
>NW_004524907.1:44835-50643 GCF_000260255.1 Octodon degus
TATTTGTTGAAACTGTACTTCCAATTTGATTTGAAACTGTCTCATTGCTATCTGTTTATCAATAAAACTTTGGAAAAAAATTTAAAATAAAAAAAAAAAACTTAGAGCCACAGTGTTAAAAAGAGAAAGCCATCAGCAATGTCCCTTGACACCCAGGGGGTCATATCAAGAACCCTGAATGGAACATTAGTTTAATCTGACTGAATGCTATATATTTCATGATAAGTGTGTAAGTTAGCCTGGTTGATTTCTGATGTAATGCAGGTATCTCATGCTGATAGTAAATACAGATGTAACCTTTCAGATTACATTTCTCAAAAGTAGCATTGCCTAATATTTTAATTAAAGGTAGAGGGAGTTATAGGAAACTGTTCGACTCCATGAATAAAGGGGTCTAAAAGCCAGTGAGTTAGCTAAAATGGTCATGTTTTGATTATACATGTTCTAATCTCTCAGAATAGCAAATATGCTAGTTACTTTTAGATTCCTTTTCCTGGGATCCACCAGATCTTGTCTAAGAAATAGGTTATATGATACATATGAAGGCCTTAACTAACTATATCCACTTCTGACAGCCCAAGTGACCTGAGCCTTCTCAGGTTTCCAGACTCATTACATCAGTTCCTTGGTCAGGGTTATTGCCCTCATGCCCTGAGGCAGGGCAGCTCTGAAAAGCTGTTCCTCACGTTCCTTAGGCAGGGCTGAGTGCCCTCACATCCCAAGGCAAGATGTTTCCTCTACCACTTTAATCCTATGTCAGGAAATCCACTACAGAGGATGTTGCCCTCACATTCCTTGAGCATGGATACTGCCCTCATGTCTGAGGCAGGGGACAGCTTCTTCCTAGTGCTTGAAATAACAGGTTCACATAATGAAGCTCTTGGCTCCCTTCAAATTCGTTCACTATTGCCCTCATGTCCCAAGGCAGGGAAGTTCTTAGAAACCTGTCCTCACATTCTCTGGACAGGGCTGCCTATTGGTAGCCTTAAAACCAAAAAGTTGTATGTTGCTCTGTTGTCCCCAGATATCTCACACAAGCCGAAGAAGTTAGGAGGGTTTTGCAGGAATGAATTTGCCTTGGTTGACAGAAATTGCTCAGAAAGTATTTCATAGTAAAAAGGATGCAGAATGGAAATATAGACAGAAAAAGAGAAAAGTGATGCTAACAGCCTATAGGAAGGAAGGGCAGGCCAGAAACAGGGGGAAAAGTCATGCTTGCTGGATCTAAACAGAGAGAAAGGACATTTCAAGTAAAAAAAAATGTCCAAAGCTGCTAGAGAGGGAAATTTAAAAAAATATTTATGGTGGAATCAGAGGCGGTTTCAAATTGATGAGGTCATGAATTTTTGCCTCTCAGCCGAAGGGAATCCATGTTAACTGCCAAAATAAGGAAAAATCCTGTTAGACTTTGACAGACACACATGGAGATTTGTCAGTGATTACCCAGCAGGTAGCCCCACTTGCAAACTAGGGAGTACTCTGTTTTCCCTAAGTTTGGCAATTCATGTGCACCCAGTAATAATAGAGTTGACCAGTTTATTTGAGACAACACCCAATAGCCATGGAAGATAAAAAAGGGATTAAACCTCATGTTTAAAAAAATCTCTGCTAACTGACCTACAGAAAAGTTCTGACTAGTCTTTCTATAATTATGAACTATAAAAGATCGTTACATTCCAAAACTTTCCACTAATACTTCAATAGCTATTCAAGATATTAGACATTAAATCAATGGTATATGAGATACTGAGGTACCCTGGATCCTATCTTTATCATCTTTATGGTGAAAAATCTTTAATTATATTCATGATTATCCTGTTAATGCTATTATTTGGCCCATGTGTGTTTAATTATTTCTTTGGTGTTGTCTCCTCCAGATTCAAAGTTATAAGCTTACCCAACATAATGTCTGCTGTCTATTGAGAACCTTTAAATAGAATCTCTGGAGAGCATCTTTGACTGCTGGTCAACAACTACAACCCCACTCAGCCTGAAGAAGCCACAGCTGTCACCGCCCACTGTTCCCTCATGGCAGTTCGGGTTACTTCTTCAGAGGGTGGAATGTTATAGGCAGCTAAATTAGATAGAAATATTACAGGCAGTCAGACAGGGCTAGGCCCTCAAGGTGACAATATGGAAGACAAGGTAACTGTCCAATTTTGGAAGAGACAGACACTACTGTTGTATGTCAGACCTCAAGACCACAGAATAAACAAATGCAGCCACATACTTCCCTAGGCATGGGCATCAGAGATTGATATTATAAATAGGTATCAATCACCTTGAAAGAGCCCAAAGGAGTCACTAACCCAGCCCCCAACAGGAAGAGACCCTGTCTTGTATTCATGCCTGCTTGCTACTTGACTCGCTTCCTCATTTGGTCCTGGACTTAATCAATTTTACTCGAGCAATGGTGCTTGTAATCTCATTGGTTGACCGCAATTTTGTCCCACCTCATGCCCACCTAAGGGAGTTCCCATGATCTCCACCTTAGACTCACCTCACCACATGGTTTTATTCTATAAAAATCCTTGGAAGAGACAGTTTCCCCAGACAATCCACTCGGGTTCCCCTTCTGTTCTTCTCTTGGACAGAAGCTTTCTTTCCCCACAATAAATATATTCTGCTTTTAACCTCAAAACAAATAAAAAGCCACTCAAGACAGACTAGGCATGGTAGCATGCACCTGTAATTCCAGATCTTGAGAGGCTGAAAACAGGAAGATCACCACGAGTTCGATCTGTATAACAGGACCCTATAAACCCTGTACTAAATACATTTTAAAAAGCCACCCAATGTGAAGACTCTCAGCTCACCCCCAAGTACCAAAGTAGGAAAAAAATGGTAAAGAAAAATACAGTTGGAAGAGACATCAGAACTTGACTTATATATGACAGATATTTAAACTACCAAAGAAAGAATTTAAAATAATAATAAATAGGCTAAACACTTTAAGCATAGATCAAATTACAAGAAAAGATTTAAAATACTATAAATAAAAACAACATTAACAAAAAGAAAAGAAAAATCTCTTTAAAAAACTCGTTAGTAAACCTGACAAAGCTGAAGAAAGAATTAAACACAAAGAAAGGTCAATACAAATTATTCAAATCAAAAAACAAGAAGTGTCAAAAAATAGAATATACAAGAAATATGATATAGCACCAAACTGCCTAACATACAAAACTTAGAATTCCAAGATAAGAGAAAAGACCAGAACCAAAGAAATAGTTGAAAAAGTAATGGCCAAGGACTTTGCAAAATAACAAAAAATCCTTAACTATAGAGAACACTAAGCACAATTAATAATAAAAAGCATATTATATTCAAGTTGTTGAAAAGAAAAAAATGAAAATATTGAAGGTAGCTGAAAAACACTGACAGAATACCACAAATAATAAATACAGCAGAGAGCCAGCCAGATAGCACAGCAGACTAACGTGCCTGCTTAGGCAAGAACAGGGATGGGGGTTTGATCCCCTGTACCACATGCCATGCCAGCCTCACCCCCACCCCTTGGGAGTGCTGAGGTGTGGTGGTGTGTGCCCATAATCCCAGCACTTGGGAGGCGAAAACAGGAGGATCATTACGAGTCTGATTTGTGTAGTAAGACCTTGTAAACTCTCTGCTAAATACTTGAAAAGATAAATAAATAAATGCAAAATATTTTTTGTTAGAAACTGTACGAGATCACTTCTGTGGGATGTCTTTAAGGTGCTGAATAGCAACAGGAAAACCTGTAGTGGGAAAAGATAAAAATCTAAAAGGAGATTTTAAAATATTTTGGATGAAACCAAAATAAGAGAAACTATATCAAAAATTATAGACTATAGCTGAAGCAGGATATAATAAAAAATTTAGAGCTCTCAGTGTTTGTATTAGAAAAGCAAATATCTAAAGCCAGTAACTTATATTTCCTTAGAGAAATGAGTTCATTAAACTCGATGCAACCAAAAAATAAAAAAGAATAGTAAACACTAGAGAAGAAATCAATGAACTTGAAAAATATAGTGAAAAAATCAATGAAAATAATCTGGTTATTTCAAAAAATCAGTAAGATTAATAAACATCTAGCCAGATTGATTAAGAACAAAAGGAAAAAGATAAGTCACAAATATCAAGTATTCAAGTAGAGATGTCAATACTGACATAATCTTAAAAGGATAATTATGAAATATTACAACTGTATGCATCTAAACTCAACAACATTTAAATGAAATTTTCTTAAAAGAAGATTGGGTATGGTGGTTCATGCCTGTAATCCCAGAGCTTGGGAGCCTGAAAACAAGAGGATCACTACGAGTCCTATCTGTGCAATGAGACCTTGTAGACCCTGTACTAAAAAAATAAAAAAATTAAAAAAAATATATATATATATATATATCAAAGACACTAAAAAATATCCAAACACACTGAAGTGCAAAGCCCTGAGTTCAATCCCCAACACCAACAAATGACCAACATAAAACAACCATCAAAGAAAGGATGAAGAGGAATTTCTAGTTTGATTTTAAAACATTGATATAGACACGTTTTTAGATCAGAACCCAATAAGCAAACTGAGGAATAGAGATGAACTAATTTTTCCACTGTCTACATAATAAGCAACAGATAGAGGATTTTAACCTACATCTGGGTTAAGAGCTCATTGTTTTACTATGACGCTTTGCCTCCAGAACTGAAACAGAAGTAGAAATTTCATTTCACAATGATAGCTCAGAGAAATGGCTGGATAATTTAATAGGAAATTGATAATTGTATCAAAAATCTTTTCATAAACTTTAATATTTGCTAAGATTATATCTTAGACTGTTAAAGTTTATCCTAATGAAGAAAAATATTTAAGTATATATAATGAGTTAGACTTTTTATATCTCACCCTTTCACATTCTTACACTAGGGACAGAATACAAGATGTTCTTTACACATGCAGATATGATTTATTTCACTTATGAGTATGGTCTCCACTTACATTCATTTCCCCATAAAAGCCTCGAGTTTATCTTTCTTATAGCTGAGTAATACTCCACTGAATAAAAATACCACATCTTTTTTATCCTTTCCTTAGTTTATGGGCATTTGGCTTGTTTCTGAAAGGTACAATAGATACTGTGAAAGGGAAGAAAATGCTCAAAAGGAAGGACCAACTGGGATGAGGGAAGGAAAACAGAAAGACAGAGGAAGGGGGAAGTATATGCATATAAAGGATATCTGGGATTGTACCGTAATTGATTGTAATTGTACTGCTGATTTCTATTGGTTTATTGAAAAGAACAGTTAATAATTTCTTTCTCTCTTTTTGTGACCAATTTTGCATCCTTGCATATGGCAATACAAACAACTAACTTGAAAGTAACACACAATACTACCAATGTTGAATTCTTATCATCCTGTTTAGTGAAATTCTGTATCATTTCCAATGTTTCTACAATGTTTTGGTTTTTAAAAGAAAGAAAAAAATTTATATCTTACACCCTTTGAAAAGATAAAAATTCCTATTGAGAAAATAAGATCAATTTATTTAAAGACATATGATTTAAAATTTTATTCTGAAGAAACAATCAGAGATGTTCACAGATCTTATGTACAAGAATTTTAATTTCATTGTTGTTGTTTTTTTTCACTGACATCAGTTATTTTTATTTTAAAGAAAGAAAAAATAATAAAAACAGTGGTACAAAAATCTCAAAACAAGATTTTAGGAGAGTAACAATGGTTAGTACATTGTGTATTGTTATTGCCAAAGTAGTTTCTCATATTACAAGATATAGGCAAGAAATAATAAGCAAATAACATAGGTACAAACCT
>NW_004524907.1:55438-68478 GCF_000260255.1 Octodon degus
CACATCTTGAACAGCAATTAACCACTAAGAAGAATGTATGCAGTGTGTTAATTATTGAAACTGTCCTAGCGATTTGATTTGAAACTGTCTCATTGCTATTTGTTTATCAATAAAATTATGGAAAAAAACCAACCAAACAGTCTGTGAGGAGATGATAAATAACACTGTTCAATTTAGCTCTGTGGGTTTATAAACCCACTTGCAGATGTTCTTTTTTTAAAATAAAATCTTTTCTTAAATCTTTTACTTATTTACTTACTTATTTGGTACAGGGCCTCGCTGTGCAGCTTGGCCTCACAGTGATCCTGCTGTCTCAGCCTCCCCAGAGCTGGGAGTACAGGCGTGCTCCACCATGCCTGGCTTCCATGGCCAGCACCTGCACCAGTCTCCCATATGGCATGCTGTACCAGGATTGGACATGGGTTCTCGTGCCTGCCAGGCAGTTGCTTTGACTGTTGAGCTATCCCTCTGGCCCCTGAATGTATACCTAATATGTTTTCATTGTCATTTCTTTCTTTCTGTTTCACAGCTAGGACAGCATTTGAAATGAGCAATGAGACATTTGTCACTGAATTCATCTTCTTGGGATTTTCAAATCACCCCAACTTGCAGGGCTTCTTCTTCCTCGTCTTCCTGGTCATCTACCTAACAACTCTCCTGGGGAATGTCCTCATAATAATGGCCACCAGGATCAGTCCTGCTCTTCACACTCCAATGTATTATTTCCTCAGCAACTTGAGCTTCTTAGACATCTGCTACACATCGACCACCATTCCCGTCATGTTGGTAAACTTCTTCCGAGAGGAAAAGACCATCTCCTATGAAGGCTGCCTTTCCCAGATGTTCTTCCTTCTGACATGTGCTGGCACCGAAGGCGTCTTACTGGCTGCCATGGCTTATGATCGCTATGTGGCCATTTGCCGCCCTCTTCAGTATCCAGTACTCATGAGTGGGAAGGTCTGTGTTTGGCTGGTGACTGGGTCCTGGCTCTGTGGACTGGTGAATTCTGTGATACACACGGTGCTGGCAGCGACACTCACTCTGTGTGGGCCCAATGAGATCAGCCACTTCCTCTGTGACATCCCCTTGCTCCTGAAGCTCTCTTGCTCAGACACTTCTGTCAATGAGTCAGTGCTCCATGTGGCCAGCGCCACCATTGGCCTGAGCCCCTGCCTATTTACTGCCGGGTCCTACGTACTCATCATCTCAGCCATCCTTCGGATCCCCTCTGCTCAAGGCAGGAGCAAGTCCTTCTCCACCTGTGCATCCCACCTGACAGTGGTGGTCATCTTCTTTGGAACAGCCAACTTCAACTATGATAGGCCGAGTGAAGGCTACTCCTTGGACATGGATATTCTGGTCTCTGTTCTCTTTTGTGTAGTGACCCCCATGTTGAATCCCATTATCTACAGCCTGAGAAGTAAGGATGTCAAGAGTGCCCTAAAGAAGCTGACTACGTGGTTTGTACACCCTGACAATATGAATGTCTAGAGCAATAATCTTCAAACTGGAGCATATAGCCTGAGAAACCCTCCAAGTAGTCTTCAATATATATAGAGTGTGCTTCTCTAACTGGAGTCTCATTTCCTATATATAAGCTCACCAAATTGATCTTTCCTGAGAACTCTTCACTCCTTCTTTTTCACATTGCCTTTTTCCCACATCATAGTATGTGTCAGGTTTTGTACTAGTCTTTGGCACCATCTGTATCCTTCTGAAACCTAGATTCAATGGTAGTATAAACTCAGTAAAGATGATATGCTTGGAATACCTCTGGAATCATAAAGGAGACAATCAAAAGGTCTAGAGAAATGAATGTTAAAATGAATACATTTCATGTGATACTCTGACAGTAGCTCCCAATTTTAAGTACTCAAAGAGAGACCAGAACACCATCCCTCTATAAAAGCCTCTTGCAGTTCTAGGGAAATAGCTCAGTAGTCTAGGTACTTGCCTGGCAAGCACAAGGACCCTGGTTCGATCCCCAGTACTGCATACCATGCTGGCCCCAGAGCCCATGGAGCTCCAAGCTGGGAGTGGTGGTGTACATCTGTGATCCCAGCACTGGGGAGGCTGAGGCAAGAGGATCGCAGTGAGTCCAAGCTGAGTAATGAGATCCTGTACTAAATAAATAAACAAATAAATAAATAATTTTTTAAAAGTCTCTTGCAGAACCCATTGATAAAGGGAGCACCAGCATCCTCATAACACTTGCAGGGCTTCTTCCTTGTCTTCCTGTCCTCTGTGGCCTGGCAATGGCATTGGGGACAGCACCCTGACATGGGCCCTGTGATCTCAGTCATGTGTGAGATTCTGAAGGAGTAGAGGTCATTTGAGTAAGTAATACTCAGATTATTTAATCTATAGAAATCTTTGACAGTTATTAAGTGATCATGGTGTCTGTAAACCTGAAATAATGGTCCTCCTATTAAAATATTACCTGATTTTTATATATAAAATAATATATATGAAAAACTATTTTTAAATTGTTTATATTATTATAGGGCTAGTGCTCAAATTCAGGGCCTGAGGCATGCTAAGAAAGTTCTCTACCACTGATCTACATCCCCCAACTCCTAAAAATTCTTAAGTCTGATCACTAGAACCATGACTGAAGTCATTATAAGCAGAGTCACCGTATCCAGTTCTTAGACCTTCTGGGTTCATCAAGCCAATACAGTGTAAAAGCTCTGTGGCACATAGGATGACATAAACCCCTCTGCATCCCTAGCAGAAGAATCACACTAAAATTTAGTCTTGTGATCTACTAGAATTTAGACCAAAGCCATGTCTTCTTTAATAACTTTTCTCCTTTGGAGAAATGAAAATTCACTACTACTAGATCTTAAAAGATACTGAGTACTTGCTCAGCACATGCAAAGTGATATGATGAGTTGAACTGTCCATGTGAATCATGTGTTCTCTGACCTACCAAGCCACAGATGGGGGAGGGTGGAGCAGTACAACACCCTCAAGCAGAAGTGATGACAAGATGAGGCGCAACACCATCTTGAAGCCATAAATTAGCTGCCAGGCTCTGCTCATCTCCCTTGACACAAGTCAATGGCTTTGTGGGTTGTTCTCAAAGGTCAGTATACTAAAGAAAAAGAATATGGAAGCTGCTTAACAAATAGTTTCACAGAATACTCTGGCACCACTTGGAATTAACTCATACAGCATTGATCGCAGTTTTGTCCTGGAGTGGCCTTGAAGAATTGGGATAGGACTGGGGAATTAGCTCAGTAGAATAGGTACTTGCCTGGCAAGAGCAAGGTCTTGAGTTCAATATCTGGTACCACAAAAAAAAGAATGGGGATAAATGTAATTCTCCCAGGGAGAAAATTTGAGCAATGAATCTGGCTGTTCCTTCTACTTAAAAAGATTACCAGAAATATTATTTAAAACCTGTTCGGAAGGTAGATAATGGTGGATTGATGATAATGAGATCCTTTTAACAAGAGAATCCAATCAGAAAAGAAGATATATGTGGATCAACCTCAAAGAACGATTATGAAGCAGCCTATGAAGACTCAGCTTATCCAATGGAAATATTCATAAAATGGTCCTTGTTTTAGAGAATCTTTCAAGTCTTTATTTGATGACTATAAGTTTGAGAGCCCAATTTGCTAACAGTAGAAATCAACTTTGAGTCCTTGATAATATTGTCAATCAGGGAAATACGGATTATATTCCACACCTTCAACCATAGAAACTCAGATATTTTCATACTGCACTAGTCATTTGAGTGGTTATGCCTAGATTTCGCCCAAAGCCTTATGTGGTCCTACGTGGGGTGCCTGGGAGGTGATCTGATCATGAGGGCACAAGACTTAGTGGATTCCTCCACTGATGAGTTTATATGATGTTTGGAGGTGGAGCCTGGGCAGAAGAGATGGGTCACTGGGGGCGTGGCTTGGAAGAGCATACCTCTGCTTTTTCCCTTGAGCTTCGTTTTCTGCCTGCCACACAACTACCCTCTGCATGCCACTTGCCTTAGAGAAGCCAGTGTGCACTGAAACCTCTACCATTTGTGAGCCAAAATAACCCTCTCTCCTTAAGTTGTGGGTGTTTGTCCCACAGATGAAGGAAGTAACCAAGACAGACATGCATACATCTATTAGTGCCATCTCATTTGTGAATTTATGGGTGCCTGAGTCATAATATTATCATACAGGGCTCTTTTCTTGCTAGAACTATGGAGGGTGTAGAAGAGAAGAAAAAGAAGGTCCTGCTGTGCATGAAACCCTTAAGAAAAAATGAAGACATTTCTCAGAGTTGAAGATAAAGTGCCTGAGAAAGAAGTTTGCCCAGAAGATGCTTTGCAAGGCAAGGAGGAAGCTCATCTATGAAAAAGCCAGGCACTATCATAAGGAGTACAGACAGATGTACAGAACTGAGATCTAAATGGCTAAGATGGTGAGAAAAGCTGGCAACTTCTATGTCCTTGCAGAGCCCAAACTGGCATTTGTCATCCAGATCAGGGGCATCAATGGTGTGAGCCCAGGCTGGGAAGATGGCTCAGCAGAATAAGCACTTTCCTGGCAAGCACAAGGGTTTGAGTTCAATCCCCACTTTTGAAAGAAAAAAAAAAATGGTATGAGCCCAAAGGTTCTCAAGGTGTTGCAGCTTCTTCATCTTTGCCAAATCTTCAATGATACCTTCATTAAGCTCAACAAGGCTGTAATTAACATGCTGAGTATTGTGGAGCCATACATTGCATGGGGGTACACAAACCTGAAATTAGTGAATAAACTAATATACAAGCGTGGCTATGGCAAAATCAGCAAGAAGCAAATTGCCTTGACAGAAAATTCATTGATTGCTCCATCTCTTGGTAAATATGGAATCACCTGCATGGAGGATCTGATTCATGAGATCTATACTGTTGGAAAATGCTTCAGAGGCAAATAACTTCCTGTGGCCATTCAAGTTATCATCTGCATGCGGTGGAATGAAGAAAAAGACCACCCATTTTGTGGAAGGTGGAGATGCTGAAAACAGGGAAGACGAGATCAGCAGGCTTATTAGAAGGATGAACTAAGGCATCTACCACGGTGCTTTTATGATTTGGTCAGATACTAAAGTATCTCATTCCAAATTGAAAAAAAAATATTATCACACAGAATGTTGTTTAATGATGCAGGATCTCATATAGGAAAGCAAGTGTAGCCACTGGCTATTATCTTGTACCTCTTACTGAAAGAAAAACAGAATGTAGGAATTGTCAACTGAATATCCACTGAGGTATCAACTAGGAAAAAAGACCTTGCAACTCTGAAGTGCTTTTGCCAGGATGCAATACTGTAGCTTTCCCTTGTTCATGAGGATATGTTCCAACACCCCCAGGGAGTGCTCAAAACCACAGCTAGTGGTGGGTCTCTTATAAACCATGTGTTTATTTTTATGGATGTACACCTACGATAAAGTTTAACTTATAATGAAGCACAGTTAGAGGTTATTCACAAAAAATAATTATAAAACAAAACTATTATAAACTAGTATAATAAAGCCGGCCAGATAGCTCAGTGGACTAAAGCACCTGCTAAGGCAGAGCACAGCGGCCAGGGCTTGATCCCTGGCGTGCTATGCCAGCCCCGCCCCCAGGGCTTAATAAAACAGTGATTGAGACTGGATGTGGTGGCACACACCTGTAATCCCAGCACTTGGGAGGCTGAAAAACAAGAGAATCACTACGAGTCCAATCTACATAGTGAAACTCTATAAACCCTGTAGACTCTGTGGATCCTGTCCTAAATACAGAAAAAAATAGTATAATAAAAATTATATGAATGTGGCCTCCTCTCTCTCTCTCTCTCTCTCTCCTTGTCTCAAAATATGCTTTCACTTTTTTACTTAAAGAAAGTACTTCATGACTTCTCTTTGGATATCTGAAGCCATTTCTCCTGAAGCCATGAGCCATGGGTCTATAGCCAAATGGTGAAAGTGGGATTGTTTCTCTCACTATTTACTCCAATACCCACACATAGGACTATTGTTTATATGCTGTGTTATGATAGTAGTGTGAGTCTCTAAAGAAGTGTTTCTAGTGTACATAATAATGGTTTCCTTGAACTAGAAATTGATTGTCACTACCATTTTGGATTCTGGAAGCAACTGAAGCAACAGGGGAAGTAGGAGGTTGTATTTTTTTAAAGTGACTCTTTCCCACTATAACAGAGACAATGATTTGATTTTTATGATTATCAGCAGCTTCCAAGTGTCACTCTTTCATGTACTGACTTCACCTTTTGTCCTGTATCTTGGCAGCCAATAAGAAAAGCTATGCATTTCCTCTATGCGAGCCCAACCTGGCCCCACCTGCTAGACACAGTAAAAGACAAAGCCAAGTCCTCACTTTCTCTTTACTTTGGAGAAAGCTAATCTGTTCTCCATAAATAATTTTTTGGGTTTTCTGTAGGGGTAATAAACTTTTTTTTCATAGATAATAGTGTCTATGTGTCCTAACATCCATAAGAATTTTTTCATGGAGGAATGCTTCTCAGCATATAGAAATGATGATGGATTTTCACCTATGATATCTATTGTCATAGAGAAACTGTTAGAGGGACAGAAAAATAGCTCAGTGGATTAAAGTGCCTGGAAGGAGAAGCAGGGGTCGGGGTTCAATCCCTGGGCCTGCTGTGCCAGGCCTGCCCCCGGGGTGTGCTGAGATGGCAATTGAGACTGGGCATGGTGGCGTGTGCCTGTAATCCCAGCTCTTGGGAGGCTGTAATCAAGTGGACCACTAGGAGTCTAATCTAGTAGTGAGACCCTGAACACCTTGTAGATGCTTCCCTAAAATATGAAAAAAAAAAGAAAAAGAAAGAAATAGTGTTAGAAAATAACAGTTGAAGATGTGGTTAGGTATGGAAGCAAGATGATGCTCTGAGGCATCTCTTAGTAGTAACATGGCCAATAGTATAAATTAATACAACATTACAGCAACCCAGTAAGGGGAAGGCCATAAGAGTTTGAATCTCTTAGGACGGATGATTTGTGATACTTTCCTAACTAAAAAAATAACTGAAAGAAAAGAAAGCAAAGAATGTGTAGCAGTAAAAGCAAGCTATAAATATCGGTTCTTGACTTGTGACATAAAAGGTATGAGGACTATAAAACCCATACATAATTCTTTTCCTTTTGATCTGTAAATATGTACATCATAATTACATATTCCTCCTTTTTTCTCATCATTCTTTATAAATTGTGTTAGTGAATGGTTACTATAATTATTTAGCCTTTTACAATGGTTAGTTTCATGTGCTAAATTGACCAGGCTATGAACTGCCCTGATGTTTTGATCAAATATTCTAGGTGTTTCTATGGGAGTGTTTTTAGTAAGATTAACGTTTAAATTAGTAGACTGAATAAAGAGATCTCCTTCATAATGTGATTGGGAAGGATGTCTTTTTTTTTGCGAGGGGACTGGCTCAGGCTTCCTTAAGGGCGGGTCTGTTAAGGCATGGGGAGCTGTGGCTCAAGCTGCGGTCCCCTGAGCCTGACTGCATTTGCCCCAGCAGGCACTTAAACAACTGAGCTAATCTGCAAGCCCCCTCCATAATGTGACTGGGCCTCGCATTTAAGGGCTGAATGCCTGATCCCACCAGCTACCTACTTTTAAAATGGGAGCATTGACAAAATATCAATAGCATTCCTTACGGAACTGAAGAAAACAATTCTAAAGTTTATATGGAACTAGAAGAGTCCTAGAAGAGCAAAAGCAATCCTGGGCAACAAGAGCAGAGCAGGATAGATCTCATACCAGATTTTAAGGTATATTACAAGGGTACAGTGATATGATATTGGCAGAAAAACTCATGTGCAGTAAAAGAACAAATAGAGTCTGTAGAAAACTATCCCAGGCACAGTTAGCTCTGTGTGTGTGTGGGGGGGGTGGGTGTGTGTGGGTGTGTGTGTGTGTGTGTGTGTGTGTGTGCACGCGTGTGCACAGAACCGAGGATTGAGCTCAGGCCCTTGCGCTTGCCAGGCAAGTGCCTATTCTACTGAGCCATCTCCCCAGCCCCAGCTATTTGATCTTGGCAAGGTCCCAAGAATATATGTTGGAGGAAAGAAGGTCTCTTTAACAGTGGTGCTGGGAAAACTAGCTATCCTCATGCAGAAGATTCAAACTAGACACATATCTCTCACCAAGTATTAAACTAAAATCAAAGTGGATCAAAGATACAAATATTAAAACAGAACCACTTAATATGCTGGGAGGTGGGCTGGTGAGATGGCTCAGTGGTCTAAAGCACCTATTTGGAACAAGCTTAGCAAAGCACAGGGACTGCGGTTCAATCCCCCAGCACCACATGCCAGCCAGCCTCGCCCCCTGGTGGGCTGAGCTGGCCACACACACACACAAATAAATAAATAAATAAATTTTTTAAAAAAATATGCTGGGAGGTAAAACGGGAGCAACTCATGAACACATAGGCATAGTGTAAAACCTTTCTGAAGAGAATGCCTGCTGCACAAGAAACAACATCAAGAATCAACAAATGAGATGATGTCAAATAAAAATGTTTGCACACAGCAAAAGAAACCAATCAGTAGAGAGAAGAGACTACTCAGAGAGAGAAAACTTTTGCCGGCTACTTTTCAGATAAAGAACTGGAATGTAGAACGTAGTATAAGAATTAAAAAATCAAACCCTAAAAAATAAAAAGTCCAATAAGAAAGGCACTTAAAATGAAGACATATTTCTCAGAAGTAAAATGGCCAGTAACTACATGAAAAAGTATTCAGCATCTTTGACCATGAGAGAAATGTTCATCGAAGCAGCCTTCAGATTCTGTTTCACTCCAGAAATATGGCTTTCCAAGAAATCAAATAACGCATTGGGTGAGGATGCAGAGAAAAAAGAACATGTCTACATTTTTGGTGGGAATGTGGACTAGCACAACCACTATAGAAATCAATTTGGAGACCCCTCAAGAAAACTGAAATTAGAAATTTCATTGGGCCAGCCAAATAGCTCAGTGGATTAAAGCACCTGCAAGCAGGTGCAGGGGCCAAGAGTTTGATCCCAGGCCTTCTGTGCCAGCCTCACCCCTGGGGTGCACTGAGATGGCAATCGAGACTGGGCATGGTGGTGTGTGCCTGTAATCCCAGCTCTTGGGAGGCTGAAAACAGGAGGATCCCTACAAGTCAAATCTTTGTAGTGAGACCCTGTAGACCCTGTACTAAAAAATACATAAGAACAAGAAATTTCATTTGTCCCAGTTATTCCCTTTCTAGGTATCTTCCCAAAAAAGTTAAACACATCATAGTATAGCGATTGTTGCATACCCGTGTTTATAGCAGCACAACTCATAACACCTAAATATATATTTGCTAAGTCTTGGAAACAACCCATATGTCTACCAACAGAAGAATGGATAAAGAAAATATGATATTTATACATAAAGGAGCATTACAGTACTATATGAGTACAGGGTTTTTTTGTTTGTTTGTTTTTTGATACTGGGAATCGAACTCTGGATCTTGTGCTTGACAGGAATGCACTGTGCCCTGAAATTATATCACTAACCTTACTCTACCATAAACTGGGTCATTTGTAGGAAAATGAATGCACTTTGAGACCATAATATTAAGTGAAACAGACACACAAGCTTAAATATTGCATGATTTCTCTTATAAGTAACACAAAGTATAAATGAACTGAAGAGCAAAATACATGACAGCTAAGAGGAAGTGGGAGATGTATGTTTTGCATTTGAGAAGGTAACCAGGAGATGGAGGGAGGGAGGAGTGAGAGGAGGGGAAGTAAATGAAAAGGAAGACGTGTTATGTGCAAGTCCCAACTCCCTACCATCAGTGTACTGCAAACATGCACTGACAAAAAGAATTCTTTTCAAAAACAAGTGAGAGCATTGACCAGAAAAGAATGCAATCTTGAAAGGTGGATTAGGGTTGTATGGGGAAGTTGGGATGAAGCTGGGCCACAGAGCTCCTAAATTCTGACCCCAGTGGAAGCAGCCTCTTCGCTGCCACTGGAAGAGTCTTCCCCACCCACTAAGGGGATTAATCTTACATTCCTTGAGGAAATGGTAATGACCTTCCCATGGCATGTGTCTGGCCGATTGTTCTCAGCAAGAATTCCCACAATCCTTCTCTGCTTCTAAACTTATAGCTATATTCAAACTCCCAAGAAGCTCTCAATGATGAGATACAAAACACAGCCTATACTATTATATTCCAAAAGAACTTACTAGAATTTTATAATTTATCTTGCAGCATATGTGGGAATAGATGTTGCAGGTGTGAGATGATGGTAGAGGAACACAAAGTTGGATCAACTTGAATTTATTCATATAGGCTCACACTAAACAGAGAATTTACAGTTGGTGCTGTGGCTCAGGGAATTATAAGGGTCCTAATAGTTTGTTTCCTTGGTTGGTAGAAATATGAATCACACATGCACAGTGGGTGAGTTATGGGCCCTGGAATTGCCCTGGCTTAGTGCAGAGGGGGGAATTCAATGGCTTAGGGAGATTACACTGTTAAAGCAAATCTGTGATTTAACACCTACTCATCTGCTTGTGAAGTTTCAGAAGACACAACTTTTACTGACTGTGAGGCAAATTTACGAGAAGGGGCCCGTGGAAGAAAAGCATTTAGTAAGGTGATACAGGAAGAACTGTGATGACTGGAAATGAGAGCAATGGTACCCTCAGGGAGCAGGGGCCAAATGAGGGGACACAACCCCCACAGCCCAGGAGAATGTGAAGAGCAGCAGAAGCAAAGCAGCACGTAGTATGACTTGGGTAGATCCACGGTTTGGGTTCAGGGATCAGAGGTGAGGGAAATGAGAAGCCTACTAAATTCTTGCTTGATCTGTAGAAGCAGAAGAGTTCTAGATCAAATATACAAAATTCGGTCTTGAGTCATGAAAACAGAGGCCACGGCCACTGAATCAATTAGCAGAGTTGAGCCGGTTTACTGCACCAGTTTATTTGAATGAAGGAGGGGCCAGGCAGAATGAGGCCAGTAAACTGCCAAAAATTATACAGTTAATCTCCCTCTTTCTTATTCTCCCGAAAAATGTCTGTGGCCTTTTACCAAGGAAAGTGCATTGGGAAGAGTTAGACTCAACCAGATAGCTCCATAGACTGAAGTGCCTTCTTAGGCAGACACAGGGACCCGGACGTTTGATCCCTGGCGTGCCCTGCCAGCCCCGCCCCCAGGGTATGCTGAGACAGTGACTGGGACTGGGAATGGTGATGTGCGCCTGTAATCCCAGAGTTTAGGAGGCTGAAAACAGGAGGATCACCACGCCCCCTAGCTGTGTAGTGAGACCCTATAAAATAAGTACATTGGAAAAAGAGAGTTAGAGGTTTGGAGGACCACTAGACACTAATTGTGGAACACCCCAAATATTATGGCAGCCCCTGGTCGAAGAAGAGGCTCACGGAGGCCCAGTGATTAATGGCGTTCAGGCTCCAGTGCATCTCACGTGTGCCCACTGAGTGTCTGAGCAGTCCCTGTCACGATGTCCCCAATTCTAAAATGCATCACCGAACAGACATACTAGTAGGACATACCAGCTAGTAGGATGCTCAGATTGGCCCCTTGGCCTATGAAATGAAATTTACTATGATGGAAAAGGCCAACCAGAAGCCACTACAACCTCCTCTGCTTAGGAAAAGAGTAAAGCAAAAGCAATATTTCATTCCTGGAGCTATTTCAGAGACAAGAAGTCAAGGAGGTGGCCGTGGTGATTCCTAACAATCTCCACTAAGCTTGTCTGGTGGGCTGTGTGGGAAGACAGTGAAAGGACTAAGAAAATAGACACCTGGAGGTCATACTATTGGGAGAAATAAATAAGACACACAAGCTTAAATGTTGAATGGTTTCACTTATATGGGAAATCCAAATTATAAATAAAGAGCAAAAAAACAGATGATAGTATCTAAGGATATAGATCTTTTACAAATGGGAAGGGACCTAGAGAAAAAGGAAAGGGAAAGGAAGGGAAGGGAAGTGAAAGTTAAAAAAAAATTAAGATATGTGTGTACATGTACAAGTGCCATATGGTGAATGGTATTAGGTATTGCAAACATGTGCTGATAAAAAAATTAAAAATTAATTAAATAGGGGCTGAGGACATGGCTCAGTGGAATAAGTGCTTCCCTGGCAAGTGCAAGGGCCTGAGTTCAATCCCTGGTTCCAAAAGAATAAATAAATAAATGGAACACATTTTAAAAAAAACAAGCATAGGAACCAAGAAGCAATAATAATTTCCTTACATTGCCTAAATAAAGTACATAAAATGTGGTTTAAAAATGTACTGCTGTACAGCAATTAACCACTAGGAAGAATGTATGCAATGTGTTAATTATTGAAACTGTCCTACCAATTTGGTTTGAAACTGTCTCATTGCTATTCGTTTCTCAATAAAATTATGAGAAAAAATGTGCTGCTGTAACAGATGTTGTTTCATTGCTTGAGAAAATTAATGTAGCTCCTGGTGCTTGATATGCAGCTATTGCTCTGGCATAAGGCTTTATCTCCCCTCTTGTTAACACAGAAGCCGTCTGTTTTTAGCTTCCAGGCTAGCTCTCTCCCTTCACTGACCTACCTCAGCGGCACGCCAGACCTCCAGTCCGGCATTCCAGTTCACTTCTCAGGAACTTCTATCACATAGCCTTGGACGAGTTATCATGGGGATCTATTACACTGGTGATGTCACGCTGATTGGACCAAGTGAGCAAGAAAGAAGCACTTACTCTCGTGGTAAGACATTTGCATGTCAGAGAGTAGAAAATAATTCTGACCAAAAATCGGGAGGCCTTCTATGTCAGCAACATTTCTAGGGGTCGAGTGGCGCTTCAGAAATGCTTCTAACCTGAAGGATTGATTCTTACATCTGGCCTCTCCTTGGGTGAAAAGAAAGCAGCGAGCATAATGCCTAGTGGGTATCTTTGGATATTGGAGTCAATATATTTCTTCTTCTTCTTCTTCTTCTTCTTCTTCTTCTTCTTCTTCTTCTTCTTCTTCTTCTTCTTCTTCTTCTTCTTCTTCTTCTTCTTCTTCTT
>NW_004524907.1:68578-69690 GCF_000260255.1 Octodon degus
TTTAGTGTGTGTGTGTGTGTGTGTGGCCAGCTCAGCCCACCAGGGGGCGCAGCTGGCTGGCATGTGGTGCTGGGGGATCGAACCGTGGTCCCTGTGCTTTAGCCAAGCTTGTTCCAAGTAGGTGCTTTAGACCACTGAGCCATCTCTCCAGCCCCCTCTTTGTCATTTTGTATACCTGTCTTCTGACCTTTGGTGTAGAGCTTAGAGTTATTACCTTAGCACTAGGTCCAGATCTATGAAGTTCGGATTCCTCCAGGTGGGTGGTGTTTGGATCTGGCTGCTGTGCTCCACTTCTTTCTGCTGGAGGCCTTAGAGTTGAACCCTTTGTGTCTCTCTTGGAAGATGTTCTGCTCCTGAATCAGCTGGGTGGGTCTTGCCTCTAGCCTCTTTGCAGGGAGTTCTGCTGAAGGGTTCCCTGCTGGGCCGGGCCTGCGCTCTGGGTCTGTTCAGGATCTGGAGGGGCCCTCGTCGTCTCACTCACTCACTGGGCCTGCGCTCTGGGTCTGTTCAGGATCCCGCCAATTTCATTGTTTATGATGGCAAAGGAATACAAGCTATGTAACTATTTCATCAAAAAGCTGTTGCACTGCTTTGTGTTAAAGCACATAGTGCAATGTTGGGAATTTGTGTTTCTGTTATATTAAACCGATGAATACATACAAATATTTACAGATGGGGAAATAGCCAGAAAGTATGACATGGAATGCTAGCACTATTTCTGTGGATGCTTTTATTATTCTTCATATCTATCTGCATTTTCTTAATTTTCCATTATCAGTCTCTTACTTAAAAAATAGAATATAAAAATAATTTAAGACAGTGGAGTACAGTGTTATAAGGAAGATACTGCACACCTCATAAGATGCAGCTTGATAGCTTAGTAACTAGAGTTTAGACCAGGTCTCTATCGATTCTTACCAAACAGTAATTACAAATAGTCTCCTGGAAGAGAAAGTAGGAGGAACTCTTGGAGACATAGGGGTAGGCAAAGAGTTCATGGACAGAAATCAAATCGCACGGGAAACAGTTGAAAGACTTAACAACTGGGAACTGCTCTTACTGAGAAGTTTTTTCATGTCAAAAGAAATTACCGACAAAGTGAAAAGGCAACC
>NW_004524907.1:73385-81235 GCF_000260255.1 Octodon degus
TCTTCTTCTTCTTCTTCTTCTTCTTCTTCTTCTTCTTCTTCTTTCTTCTTCTTCTTCTTCTTCTTCTTCTTCTTCTTCTTCTTCTTCTTCTTCTTTCTTCTTCTTATTTTTGTATTTTAGTACAGTGTCTCACTACACAGATCAGACTGATAGTGATCCTCCTGTTTGCAGCCTACCAAGTGCTACCATGCCCAGTCTCCATCTGTCTCAGTGTGCCCTGAAGGCAGGGCTGGCACGGCATGCTGGGGATCAAACCTAGTCCCTGCATCTGCCTAAGCAGGCACTTTAATCTGCTGAGCTCTCTGGCTGACTCCTCTAGGCTTTATTTTTGTAGCAAGTGAGAGATATGGGTCTAGATTCATTCTTCTGCATATGGATAAGCAGTTTTTTCCTCCACCATCTGTTAAAGAAGCTATCTTTTCTACAACATACGTATTTGGCTCCTTTGTCAAAAAAACAGGTAGCTGAAAGAGGCTGGGACTGCTTTGTCATCTGTAGTTCTGTACTATTGATCAGTATGTCTGTTTTTGTGCTGATACCATCCTGTTCTAATCACTGTGGCTTTGTAATATAACTTAAAATCTGAGATACGGTGATGCTTGCTTTGTTCTTTCCACCTGGAATTGCTTAAATTTATTGAGGTTTATTTTATGGCCCAGTATATGGTCTACTTTGGCAAAAATCAGTGGAAGAAAAACAGGCCAACGAAGCTGAAGTTTTGTTCTTTGAAAATATTTTCATTCATCCTCTTCCTTTTCCTCACATCTACTTCCACCTATTCCTCATTCTTCTTATTCTCTCTATCTTGTCCTTCTCCCCTCTTCTTCCCCCGTCTCTTTCTCCTTCTCCTTATTATTTGTTTTCTTCATTTTTGAACCACTAGAAAATTTCTAGTTTTTTAAAATTAATTTTATTGAAAAACAAATAACAATGAGACAGGTTCAAAACAGGTTAGTAGGACAGTTACAATAAAACATACATTGCAAATCATTGTCTTTGTAGTGGTTATTCACAGTACAAGATGCAGAATGATATCCTGTCCAAACATTATTAGTACAAATCTTTCTTCTCATTGAATTAAGAGAAAGTAGTTGTATATCTACTATTTTGTATATACAGATACAAAATGGTCCTTCATTTATGTCCCCTTTTTTGGTTTAGTTTTGTCAGACATGGGTATTCCATTGCCATTTAAATATTGTAGGTGCATGAATTCAGCAGAATAATCCAATATAGTCCAGTAGTCCATAATAGTACTGGGTTATCTGTAGAAGTGAATATTTATTTAATAGTTGTTGGGTAGCATTCTAAAGTAGCAGTTAGAGAGGACTGCTTAATTGTATTGTTCAAATCTTCAACCAAAATTTTGAGTCTGCATATTATTTCCTTTCAGCCAGTCAATTTTTATGTCATGTACTTTGAAGCTATATCTCTAATGAACAAACTATTTTTTTTTATTTTGTGGAACTGGAGATTGAACTTGGGACCTTGGGCTTACCAGGAAGGTGTTTATGCTGCTGAGTTATCTCACTGGCCCAAATTTTTTTAATAAGACAGTGTCAAATTTATATTTTTAAAAGTTAGGTTGTTTTTAAAAGTCAGGACTGACAGTACACACCGGTAATCCCAGCACTGAGTAGGCTAAGGCAGGAGGATCTCTGTTATTTTGAAGATAGTCTCGACTATACAGTAAGTTCAAGGCCAGCCTGAACTACAAAGTGAAATCCTGTCTCAAAAAAAAAAAAAGAAAAGGGTCATTTGGGGGAGGCCATGTTAATCAATATGAAATTTTTGTAGAATTCATATTATTGGATATAACTTTTAGATAGTTTTATTGAGCCAACTCAAATAGCATACAATTTATCATTTTAAATTATAGTTCAATGATTTTGAGTGGGCTCTACAGAGCTGTACAAATAATACTACCAGAATCTAATTTTACCAATATTCTCATCACTTCAACAAGCTCTCTACCCCAGGCCTGCCATGCCAGTCCCACCCCAGGGGTGCGCTGAGACAGCAATTGAGACTGGGCATGGTGGCATGCGCCTGTAATCCCAGCCTTTGGGAAGCTGTAAACAGGTGAATCACTACAAGTCAATCTAGTAGTGAGACTCTGAACACCCTGTGGACCCTTCCCTAAAATATAAAAAAATAACTAATCTCTCTAGGTCCCATTTAGGGTCAGTCCCCATTCCTGCCTCAGCCCCCCAGGCAGCCACCAACCCGCTTTCTGTCTATAAATTGGCTTATTCTGGACATTTATGTCAGGAGAATCACATAATAAGCATCCTTGTGTCTGGCTTCTTTTAGTAGCATAATGCTTTAAAAATTCATCAATGTGGTAGTATGCAACAGAACTTCCATATTTGTGTGTGTGTGTGTGTGTGTGTGTGCGCGCGTGCCTGATACTACTCCATTGTCCGCATATACCACACTTTATCTATTCTGTTTTTTGATGGAATTTTTAATTTTTTCCCACTTTTAGGCTACTATAAATAATTTTATGACTACTAAAATGTCTGTACAGGGCTGAGATGGCTCAGTGGTCTAAACACCTACTTAGAACAAGCTTAGCAAAGCACAGGGACCGAGGTTCAATCCCCCAGCACCACATGCCAGCCAGCCCCGCCCCCTGGTGGGGTGAGCTGGCCACACACACACACACACACACACACACACACACACACACACAAATAAATTAAAATTAAAATAAAATAAAATGTCTGTACAGATTTTTGATAGGAGGGATGTTTTTATTTCTCTTGAGGTTAAAACTAAAATGGAAAGTCATACATCAGGGTCTCATTTCTCTAATTCTCATAAACTCTGATTACCTCTTTTATACAGAGTTCACCAAAAAAGTATAAATCAAAGAAAAAACTTGTATAATACTAATATGAGACATCATAAAAATTAATACAAGTTAAAAAAAATTAATACAAGTTACCTTCAGCCTCTACAATTAGAAGAGACTCTACAAGTGTTGGCCATGGGCTTCCAGTCATTTATTTGTGTGGTGACCTGCTGAAGTGGGTGTGCAATGCTAGGCAGACTCTATCACAGTTATCACAGTGGTGTGAAGTGGCATCTTGTTGTATTTTGTTTTGTATTTCTGTGAAGGCTAAGAATGTTAGCACCCTTTCATGTGCTTACTGATCATTTGTACATGTTTCTAGGAGAAACACTTTCAAAGAAACTGCCTATTTTATGTATGTATATATGTATGTATGTATGTATGTATGTATGTATTGATTGATTGATTTTTAGGCTGCCCATTTTATTTCTTTATTTTTTATATTTTAATAATTTTATTGATAAAGAAGTAGCAATGAGATAGTTTCAAAACAAGTTAGTAATACAGTTATGATAATTAACACATTGCATATTGTTGTCTTTGTAGTAGTTATTACTAGTACAAGATGCAGACATGATATCTTGTCTAAACACTATAAGTTCAGGGGCCAGGGAGATGGCTCAGTAGGATAAGCGCTTGACTGACAAACGCAAGGATCTGAGTTCAATCCCTGGTTCCGCAAAAAAAATAAAATAAAATAAAAAAATAAACACTATTAGTTCAAAACCTTCTCACTGAACTAAGAGAAAGTAGCTGTATATTTATGCTATTATGTATACACAGATGTATATTTTTTCCACTACAAAATGGTCCATGTATATCCCCTTTTTTGTTTACTTTTGTCAGAGATGTGTATTCCATTGCCATTCATACATTGTAGGTACATGAATTCAGCAGAGTAATCCAATATAGTCCAGTAGTCCATAATAGTAGTGAGTTTTCTGCAAGAGTGGCAGTGTCAGAAGTTGTTGGCTTGAGCCTTTTACAGCTCAGCATATTAATATGGCTTTACTTTTTATACCTTGATTCCATACTTTTCTACTGGATGGTTAAGACCAAGATAAAGCCAGACCTATAAAACCAAACATGTAACTTTTATGTCTGATAAGGTCAGTTAAATCTCCTTAGGACTTACCCTGAAGCCCTGTACCATAGTTTGTAGATCTTTTGTCAGTGACAGCCATGTGGATGAGTCACGGCCATTGCTTGACCAATTTGCTCTCTGAGAAGGCCTGAAGGCTGCCTATTTTATTTTTAAATTTATTTATTTATTGTGTGTTTGTGTGTGTGTGTGTGTGTGTGTGTGTGTGTGTGTGGCCAGCTCAGCCCACCAGGGGGCGGGGCTGGCTGGCATGTGGTGCTGGGGATTGAACCGCGGTCACTGTGCTTTTGCTTAGCTTAGCTTGTTCTAAGTAGGTGCTTTAGACCACTGAGCCATCTCACCAGCCCCGGCCGCCTATTTTAAAATAAGATTATGTGAGTATTGATTGTTTAAATGTAAGCTTTCTTTAATATTCTACATACAAGATGTTGTCTCTTCACTTTTGTGATAGTATCCTTTGAAGCACAAAATACTTTAATTTTATCAAGTCCAAAAATGTGCTTATGTATGTTTTAGGTGTTACACACTAGAAACCATTGCCTAATTCAATTTCCTAAAGATTTATTCCTACTTTTTTATAACTTGTACAGTCTTAGTGTACATTTAGATGGATGGTTCTTTTGAAATTTTACATACCTTACAAATCTCACAAATTATGTTTTGTAAACAAAACCTATTTGTGAACTGGGAACTGCTCATAATACATAATCTTTTAGAAAAAACAAGTTCATGTCTACATTAATTGAAAATATGTAAAATAGCTACCTATTTGGGAGGACAGGCAAGAGAAAGCCTCCTCACAAAATCTATTTGTAGTTGTCTGAGGTAGTAAAAGATATCTTTTACCAAGTTCAAACATTCAAAAAAGTACCCAGACAGGTTACTTGATTCTCACCACAATATTTCCATTTTGGATCCCTCTGGGCTATGTTCAGATTTCATACAATTTACATGCCTCTGCTATGATGTCTAAGATCTTCTAATGAGCACTATTGCTCCGCAGCAGAAAAAAAAATCAAATATGAATAGCGTCTGAATTTTTTGATATCTAAATTTAACACTGTCAAATATTTTTACTCTAGTTTTGTTGCAGTGAAATATTGTAGGATAATCCAAACTACTGTCTTCCCTCCCTCCTGAAGGTACCACTTTATTTTAAAATGCTGCTTGCTTGTGTGCTTATTTATTTATTTATATACTGGGAGACAAGGTCTTGCTATGTAGTACAGGCTGGTCTTGAATTCACTTATGTAACCCAGCTCAAAAGAAAAGGGAAGGTTTGACAGGAAGCAGAGAACAAAGTCTACATCCAAGGACTCGAGCACAAATGGGGTAGATGTCCACAGGTCAAGTCTTCATGAGCAGTGTGTAAGGACTAGAGTCCTGAAATTCAGGCAAAGTAGTGAATTGTACTTTAATAACCACAAACAGGAGCACTGTTTGATGTGTGTGGCTATGGATAGAACTGCAATGCTCAGACTGACTGGAATAGATAATGAACAGAGTCAAGCAGGAAGTAGTGACTTGGGAGACAGAACAGCCCCCTTCAGTATGACCACTTTTATGTCTGCAAACTTCCTGAGGCTCAGAGTTGCATCTTCTCATTTCTGTTACTCCAATAACAAAGCAGTCTGAAATAGAGCAGTTTCTCCAGCCACACTATGGAATGACTGAGTAATGAATGCTCATGATAGGTGAGAGGTTGTCTGTTTCTAGACTTAGCTGAAGACCTCTCTGTACATGTCTGTCTTAGCTACTTTCCATCACTGGCACACCATGCCCAACACCTACAACTGACATGAAGAGAAGTTTACTTTTGCTTAGAGTTTTAGTCCATGACTGGCTGGCTCCAAGGTAAAAATGGTGCAATGGAAGGACCCAGGCAGAGGGAGATGCCTCATCCCACAGCAACCATGAAGTATAGAGAAGAGAAGAGCCAGGGTCAAAAATGCACATGCACTCTTCCAGGTCCCACTCCCTGTGACCCAGCTACAGCGAGGCCCTTCCTCCTAACAACACATGCAGCTACTGACCTCATCAAAACACGCACCTACTGATGAACAAAGTACCCCCGTGATCCAAATGCACGAGGCTTTTGGGGGACATGTTTATCTGTTTTTGATCAATGTCTAAGGGATGTTAGGCATGAACAGCCCCCTGGGGAAAGGACTCTGCAGATTACCAACGTTAGGGACCATAATTTAGGAAGGGATGGACTTTGGATCCCTGAAAAGTATTCATTACCAGGACCCAATTGTCAGACAGATGGTGAAGAAGATGAAGATGAAATGCAATAAAGGAGAAGATTTGGATAAACTAGAAGAGTCAAGAAATGGTGAGATGGGGCTGGTGAGATGGCTCAGTGGTCTAAAGCACCTACTAAAAAAACAGGGAACGTGGTTCAATCCCCCAGCACCACATGCCTGCCAGCCCCGCCCCCTGGTGGGCTGAGCTGGCCACACACACACACACACACACACACACATAAATAAAATAAAATGTTTTAAAGAAATGGTGAGAATTCAGGTAGCTTGACCAAGATTGTCCTAATGAACTTTGAAATCAGTCATTTGAAGAGTCTGGTTTAAAACCTAAGTTAAGGCTAGTGACCTATTTTTAACAATCTTCTCTCTTGGATCAAAAAACATAACTTCAGAGATGCTTAATGGATCTGTATCTGTTTACTGAGTGTTTAGCCTGATCAAAATCAAGAAAACTCTTGCAGTGCTGGAAAGTACAAGAGTTTATTAGGGAGTCCTTGGTCTTGGAAACAATAGATCAGAAAATGTCAGGAACACACTGGTCCCAGAAGCTGTTTTTTGCTCATTAGGAATAACTCTGGATACACTCAGAAGACATGGGACATTTGAAACTTTTTTTGGAGGGGGAGTAGGGGCTGGCTCAACCCACTCTGAGGGCGGGGCTGGCATGGTACATAGTAGCAGGGATCAAACCATCATCCCCTGCACCTGCCTAAGGAGGCACTTTTGACCACTGAGCTATCTTACAGGCCCCTACATTTGAAGCTTTTACAGGATTATAAATAACACTATGAAAAAAAATAACACTATGTTCATATTGTGTAAATATGACAATACAACAGAATCACTAGGAAAATGCATGGATTCACAAGTAAGTTGATGAGTGGAACTATGCATATATTGACATTAATATGGAAAGAAAGATTAATACCCTAAAGTTACTCAATAGATATTTTGTATTGTAGCAAATCAAATTTTTTGTATGTTATTTAAAGTCTCTAGGCTTGAAAAGGAAGGGCTGCATGGTTAGCCAACATTTTTGCCCTAGCCTTTCAAGGTCAGTGAAGACTTGGAACATAGGAGAACCTGTACTACAACAACATGTAACTCAGTTGTGCTCCAAATTTTCTGATCAAGAAGATTATGGAGCCACAGAGGAATGTGTTCGATGATCTAAAGTGAGCCTGGGGAGAGTCACATGGAGAGAAAAAACATTTTCTCAAGCTTTCACAGAGAGCAAATTGGTCAAGCAATGGCGTGACTTATCCTCATGTCAGACACTGACAAAAGAATGTACAAAAGGCAGTACAGGGCTACAGGATAAATCCTGAGAGTACTTGGCTGACATTATCAGATACAAAAGTTACATTTCTTGTTAAATAGGTCTTGCTATATCTTGGTCTTAACCATCCAGCAAAAAAGTATAAAAATGAGGTATATAAAGTAAATCCATATTAATATGATGAGCTGTAAAAGGCTCAAGTCAATAACTTCTGAAGATAACCCACTAATATTATAGAATACTAGACAGTGTTAGATTGTTTAGTTGAATTCAAACACCTATAGTATTTAGATGCCAATAGATTATTCACCTCTGACAGGACAAAAAAATAAAAAAATAAAAGGATAC
>NW_004524907.1:81484-83247 GCF_000260255.1 Octodon degus
GCAATTAAAAATAAATAAATAAAAAATAAAATTTTCTGGTATGCAAGATTAAAAAAAAAATAAAGTCTCTAGGCTTATTGTATTTCCACCATTTAAAATCAGCTTTAGGCCCCACCCCTAAGTGTGCTGAGCCAGCAGCTGAAACCAGGCATAGTGGTACACGCCTGCAATCTCAGTGCTGGGGAGGCTGAAAACAGGACGATCACTAAGAATGAGCTGCATAGTGAGAACCTAAACCAAATACAAAAATTAAAATAAAATAAAATAATAAAATCAGCTTTAAGGGCCAGCCAAATAGCTCAGCGGATTAAAGTGCTTGCAAGCATGCCCAGGGTCAGGGGTTCGATCCCTGGGTCTGCTGTGCTGGCCCCGCCCCTGGAATGCTCTGGGATGGCAATTGAGACTGGGTGTGGTGGCACACACCTGTAACCTCAGCTCTTGGGAGGCTGTATACAGGCGGACCACTATGAGTCTGATCTAGTAGTGAGACCCTGAACACCCTGTTGACCCTTCCCTAAAAATAAAAAATAAAAATAAAATCAGCTTTAAATCAAAGCTGTGTATCAAGATCTGTACCAAATAAATAAATCAGATATTTTTTTAAAAATTTTAAAAATAAAATAAAAGAAATTCAGTTTAAGAACTATTTCATTTTAATCTTAGTATCAAGTTTCTGTAGAAAAATATTTTAAGATCCTCATCAATCTGAGATTTGACATTTTCTTCTTTTTTTTATTTCTAAAGAATACAAAATAATGAAAAAAAAACCAGCATTAGAAATGATACAAGATTTCACTAAACAAAGTAATAGGAAGTCAACAATGGTTGCTCTATTACATGATGCTACCTTCAAATTAGTTTTCAGATTACCAGATATAAACGTGTAAGATTCATTTAAAGAAAAAAGCAAAACAATAACAAAGAAGTTATAAGAAATTAAAAAGAAGAAAAATCATAGTAAAGAGAAAAATAAATTTTGAGCATTAACTATTCCTTTCAAAAGACTAACAGAAATCAACAATACAATTACCCCAACTATTCTGCATATATATCTAAATATATCTTTTTCCCCTTCTTTCATTTGTCTTTTTCCTCATCTTAGTTTTTCCTTCACATTGAACATTTTCTTTCCATTTCACAGTATGCATTGTACCTTTCAGATTTGAATTACTCTTTCAGGTTCACACACTAACGAGATAGTACATTTGCACATGTGAGTCTGGTTTATTTCACTTACAAATATAATCTCTAGCTGCATCCATTTATGTACAAAAGTCTCAAATTTATCTTCTTTATAGCTAATAATACTCCATTATGTAAAAGTATAACTTTTTTTTATCCATTCCTCAGTTGATAGACATCTGGGTTATTTCTGAGATTTAGCTTTGATAAATTTTGCTGCTATAATCGGGGTGGACAGTTCAATCCCTGGTACTGCAAAGTAAATAAATAAATTAAAAAACAGGGTGCACATATATGATTTCAGTTCTTTGGGAAAAATGCTTAGGAGGGAAACAGCTGGCTTAAATGAAACCTCCAATCCTAGCTTTTTGTGGAATCTCCATACTGATTTACATAATGGTTGTACCAGCCTGCACTCCCACCAACAGTGGAGAAGGATTTCATTTCTCCCCGAAGCCTCTCCAGCATTTGTTATTGGTTGACTTCTTGAAGATAGTCATTCTTAGTTCCTGCCTGGCGAGCACAGTGTCCTGAGTTCAATCCCCAGTATGGAAAAAAAAAAAGCAATCCTCAGATCCCAC
>NW_004524907.1:83347-84533 GCF_000260255.1 Octodon degus
GACCTTTGTTGTAGATCTTCATTGTAGTTATAACCTCAGCATGTACTGAAGTTCAGGTGCAGATCTACAAAGTTTGGATTTATCCAGCTCTGCCTGACTTGGGTCTGGCTGGTGTTCTCAGCTCCTTCCTGCTGCTGCCCTTGGGGGTGAAGCTGTTGTGCCCCTCTGGCAAGATGTTCTGCTCCTGGACTAGCTGGGTGGTTCTATCCTCTACACTCTCTGCAGGGATTGCAGCTGCAGGGTTGCACCCCAGGCATGTATGCCAGGTCTGAGCTGAGCCTGGAGGGGACAAGGTGGAGTAGGGGGGAGAGGCAGCTCTCCCACACACTCACCAGGCCTGGATTAGGACTGGATCTGGGGGTTCCCGGAACTCAGCAGAAATTCCTACTCCGCGGGCGGGGTAGGGGAGGTACTGCGGAGTGGTGGGGGGCGTCCCAAGGGGTGGAAGAGGGTCTCACCCACACTGCGCCTGAACTCGGACCAGTAATAGGTCAGCATTGTTTTAATTTGCAAGTGATTTGCAATTTGTTGACTAGAGCTATGTTTGTCCCTTAATAATGATATACTTTGAATTCTTATAATAAATAATATGTGAATCTTAGTTTATTAATATGATTTGAATATTTCAAAATATTTTACAATTTTATAATGAGATAATGTGAAGTATGATTATTAGTAACATTATTATAGCAACTTAACCTCTGTATGCCTTGAATTTCTCATATAATAATGAAGATACAGTAATGCTGCCTCAGGGCTGCTGTAAGGATTGAAGAACTAATTCATGTGAAGCAATTAGAAAAATCTTGGAACCTAGTACCTGCTCAGTAAGTGTTCTTAACACTAACATGTGATCACCTTCAATACAATTTGAAAGATCTAGGTTGAACTCAGGCATGTGGACCCAGACATTGCTTTGAAATTAATTAGATTTTATTTGACTCTGAATGTGTTGATTTATAATTAACTGAATGTAGAAGTAGCAAGTCATGATAAAGAATAAATAGCACAGCATTGGCAACATTGACTCTGGAATCTGATGATCTAAGTCTTATCCAAACTCTGACTCTTATTTAATTACTTGAATTTAAGCACCTTGTTTAATTTCTCCATCATTTATAAAATGGAGATCACAGTGATATCTACTTCTTAGTGTTCTTGTAAAGATGAACTGAAATCATATATA
>NW_004524907.1:84633-93909 GCF_000260255.1 Octodon degus
TTATTGTCATTATTGCTCGGTCTATTATTATTTTTCACTCCACTTTTAAATAAATAAAAGGCTTATATTGAGGTTCTCACAATAATCACTGTGTAATGCCTGCTGATTTGTTCTTGCACAGGTAACATTTATTGGTTATTCATGTGGTTTGTGTTTCTATATACACATTTGGATTGTTTCTCTAATTTTGTGAAGAACATTGTTGGTGTTTTGAGGAGATTGTACTGAATCCGCATATTGTTTCAGGAATGTGAACAATTTAGCAATATTGATTCTTCCAATCCATAAACTCAGAATATGTTTCCACTTTTATGTGTAATTCTTTAAATAATATAATTTTGTAATTTTCATTGTGGATCTCTTTTTCTTTGCTGAATTCATTTATTAGTTCTGATAGCTTTTTGTGGAATTTTACATTTTTCTATATATAAGATCATGTGCCATGCAAGCAGTGACAGTTTGAGTTCTTCCTTTTCAAGATTTTTGTGATTTTTGAGTTCTTCTTTTTCATTTGGATATTTCTTATTTCTTCGTTTTGCTTGAGTGATTGCAGAATGCTGAATAAAAGTGGTAGAGTGGGCATCCTTGTTTCTTTCCAGATCTTATACACAACTCTCAAATTTTCCACTCAGTAGAGTAGAAGCTTTTAATAATTATAATTTATTATATTGAGGTGCAGTCTTTCTATACTTACTTCTTCATCTTTTCTTAGCATGAAAAGATGTTGAATTTTATCTAACACCTATTCTACAATCATATGATTTTGTCCTTCATTTTATTTATTTAGTGTTTCACATTTATTGCTTTATACATATGAATTATTCTTGCATCTCTGGAATGAATCCTAACTGATCATAGTGAAAACAATTTTAATGTGTTATCAAAGTCAGCTTGCTAATATTTTGTTGAGGATTTTTAAATAGAAATAAAACTACCATTCGATCCAGAAGTCTCACTACATATATATACTCAGTGGATGTGAAATAAGTGTGTGAAAGAGACGCCTACATTCTGCTGTTCATTGCAGCACAGTTCAGAGCAACTAAGACATAGAAACAACTTAAGTATCCATCATCTTATGACCTGATAAAATATTGCCCATGTACATGACAACACTATTGCACTATAGAAATATGAAATTATGTCATTTGCAACAGCATGGAAGGAACTAAATCCTTATGCTAAGTGACATAGACCAGGCACAAAAACAAGTCCTGCATGATTTCACGCACATGAAATCATGTAAAATATAGTCACGCAAAATACAAAAAGACGGGTTTCCTAGAAATTGAAAGTTGGGTGATATGTACCAAACGCCAAGCAAGGGAGGGGGCCTGCCCCTTAGTTGGGGGGCCTGCCCCTTAGCTCAGTTCTTTAAGTGGCTGCTTCAACAAAGCAGTCAGGCTCAGGTTGCGGCAGTTCAATCCCCACAACTCAAGCCAGCCAAACCTGCCCTGAAGGCATTCAGAGCAAAAAAAAAAAAAAAAAAAATCCTTCTGCCAAACGCCAAGCAAGGGGAAGGCAAAGGATATGAAAAGGCTGATCAATGTAGGTGTACAGTAAGAAGTTTGAGTGTGTGATTGCACAGTAAGATGGCTACAGATAACAAAAATATGCCATGCATTTCAAAAAACTAGAAAGAAAAAATTTGACAGCTGCTCCCACAAAGAAATAATAAAAGCTTGTAAGTCAGGTTTAACTCAATTTAAACAATATATGTAATTTATGTATATGTTAAAATATTAGATGATACCTCATTAATGTGTTCAATATTGTTTTTATGTATCAGTTAAAATATTTTTATTTTTATTTTTTAAAGAGTACAAAATAATTAGAAATGTAGAAATGATACAAAATTTCATTAAACAAAGGAATACAAATTCGACAATGGTTGTTTTATTGCATACTGCTATCTCCAAGTTAGTTGTTTAGGTTACCAGATGTAAGCTTATTCAGAAAGGAGAAGATGAACAAGTGAATACCAACAGCGAGGCTAAATTTCTGGTCATTTATATTTTGACTTTTCTGGATACCAGAGCATACATTTTTGTATTGTCTTTTAAAAAATATTATATCTTGCAGATGTAAGCTTGAAAAATTGGTTTAAATAGTTATAAGAGATTAAAAAGAAAAATAAATGAAATAAAAATGAAGAAATTTTGAGCACTAACTGCTCCTTTCAATAGACCAGCAGAAATCAGCAGTACAATTATCCACGCTATCCTGTATATATAGAAATATATCTTTTTCCCTTCTTTCATTTGTCCTTTTCCTCATTCCAGGATTTCCTTCCCATTGCACAGATTCTTTCCCTTCCATGGTATCTATTATACTTTTCATATTTTATTTACACTTTCAGATTCTCACACTAGTGAGACAATATGATGTTTGCACATGTGTGTGTGATTTATTCCACTTATCAATACGGTCTCTAGTTGGATCCATTTACCCACAAAAGCCTTGAATTCATATTTTTTATAGATGAATAATATTTCATTGTGTAAAAATACCATATCTTTATTGTCCATTCCTCAGCTGACGGGCATTTGGGTTGTTTCCAAGATTTAGCTATGGCAAATTGCACTGCTATAAACATGGGCGCACACATGTGGTATACAGTTTTCAGTTCTTTTGGAAAAATATCTAGATGGGGAATGGCTGGCTTGAGTGGAACCTCCAAGCCTAGCTTTTTTTTTTTCAGTACCAGGGATTGAACTCAGGACCCTGCGCTTGCCAGGCCAGTGCTTATTCTACTGAGCCATCTCCCTGGCCCCCAAGCCTAGCTTTTTGAGGAATCTCCACTCTGATTTCCACAGGCGCTAAAATATATTTAAAAACAGTAGAATAAGTATAATTCCAAATCACAACCACTTAACCCCTATGTAGGTTCTTTCTATTAATCTAGTTACACGAGAACCATCAAGTGCACAGAAAAATAATTCCATAGAGAGAGAATACTTACGTAATGGACATCTTTTCTTTCTATAAGTGTACCTAGATAAACTTGGGATGTTCATTTGGGATTTTCTATATCACAAGATAAAACAAGGTAGCAGTTCTTAAGACAGCAGGAATTTAAAGTTCGCCTGCAGAGATGATAAAGACCACAAAATAGCAGCATTCTCATTACAGAGGGATTTGTTGCTAACACACAGATTCCTAACTGATTTCAGATATGGCATTACTGAAAAATCAATACTTAAGCCCCAGGGGATTTGCAATCAATGAGAGACTGAAGAGAGCATCTAGGAGCCTGTTGAGACCCGTCCCCAGCAGGGTTTTCTGCATTGTAAAAGTGGAAGAACCCTTTCCCAGCTTCGTCCTTATTCTACCAGCAACTACTCTCTTCCGTTGCATCTGATACACAGCCGTGGCCTCAACTCCCACTTTCATTTCAGCGATTCTTAAACTGCCAAGCTTCAGCTTTTTTGAATACCAACCCAAAATTTCAATTGCCAGCTGTGCACCTCCTCTTAGATGTCTCAGTGCATCTTAAATTCTGATAGGAATTTATTGTCTTCATTCCACTTCCTGTTCTTTTTTTTTTTTTAATTTTAGCAGTTTTTAATTAAAAGTTGCACACAGGAGGACTGTATTCCTGCATCTTCTCAATCGTTTCTTCCTTGTATTTGCCCTTTTCCTTTCCTTCTTGGCGAGACTTGGCTTTCCGTTCCAGGATCTTTTTGCGATCTACTGCCTAATTTTAGCCTGGTGATAACCACCTCACTGGGGTGAATGCCCATGTGGACAGCTGTGCCATTTGCCTTTTCCTTCTGCACCCATTCAGCGTAGATGACATACTTCTTCCTGTAAACCTGGACTACTTTGCCGAGCTGCTGACCTTTATAGAGTCCTCGCACAACCTGAACTTCCTCACCCTTTTTTTTTTTTAATTTTATTTATTTATTTGTGTGTGTGTGTGTGTGTGTGTGTGTGGCCAGCTCAACCCACCAGGGGGCGGGGCTGGCTGGCATGTGGTGCTGGGGAATTGAACCGCGGTCCCTGTGCTTTGCTAAGCTTGTTCTAAGTAGGTGCTCTAGATCACTGAGCCATCTCACCAGCCCTTCCTCATCCTTTTGGATGGGCACAGAGAGAACATTGTATTTCTTTCTCAGCTCTTTGGAAACAGGAGAAGACATAATTTTCCTGCGAATGTGGGAAGGCGCATTGAAATGCCTTTTACGGTTCGGTTTTTGCTTCGGTCCAAAGTCACAAAAGGATTAAACTTCATTTTGGCTGCTGCAACTCCAGTGATGACCGCAAAAAGGCCACTTTCTGTTCTTTGTCAGTAATTCTTGGCATCAGTTAATGACATCTTCTTATTCCTACACTGTGCAAGTTGCTTCAACCAATTTGGATTAACTGATGGATTCTAGGATGCTCTAAAAATGGTTCCCGCACGAGAATCCACTGATTTGGGGATTCCCTCTAAACTTCAAAGCCTCTGCCATCACATTACATATGATTCCTTCATCAATGACTCTAGATTTCCTCCAAGTCTAACGGAAACTTTTAAACCTCAGGCTTCACTGACTACTATGAAATACCAACAGGCTTCATAGTTCTCACAATCTCTCATGAAATTATATGCTAAATGCTGAGTGTAAATAAGTTCATTTTCTTAGTCATTAGAGTATCAAAGTATATGATACTATAAAAGTTTATGATCTCAGAATATTTTTCTCTATATTTTCACTACCTCTTCATATTTCTTCAGCCAGGATGAAGCCCTTAGTCTCCTACATGCCTCACAGGGGCCTTACCTATTTCTGTACCTAGGCCTGATTGCTATGAAAATATCCCTGCTCACCCAGAGAGAGCAGGGATCTGTACTCTAAGTTCCTTGTTACAAGAAAATCTAGTAGCTTGACTCCTAAGACATTATCCAAAAAGGTGGATCTAATAGCTCCCACATTGCCCTTGCAACCAGGAGTCAATTTATTCCATCATCTTACCTGGTGTTCTAGACACAAGCTGTGGGGACCTCACAGGGCCATTTGGAGGTGACCCACTACCACCTGCAGCCTGACAGGACTTTCAAGTATAAAAGTATCACTATTTTTTGAGTTGCTTTACTCAGAGTTGCTTTACTCAGAGCTCAGAGCCTTCTTCTTTCTTTTGTTTTTCAAATTTAATATTTCTCATTTTTATTCCCTACCTTGTCTCTTTTATTAGTGCTACTAGTGAGCTTTATTAATTTTTAGATACAGATACTTGTCATTTAATGACCTCGCTGTTTAACGACTGTTTGGACTTACGATTGAGGCACATTGTTTGTATTTATGATCTGCCACTGGAACTTACAACTTGTCTCTTTTTTTGTACAGCCTGTACATCTTGTATATAAAACCTCAATCTCCTTTTTTTAATACTACACCTTGTTTATATACTACTGTGATTTTTCATTGATTATACTGTATTGTAGTTTTATGTTCTGTTATATATTATAGTACTTCATAGAAGAGTTACGCAAATAAATTCGAGGTTATCAAGTTGTGGTTCCTTTAGATGATTTCTCTGTCCTGACTATTGTAACATACATAATATATAATTATTCATTTAGTAACCAATTCATTTAATGATGTTGTAGGAACAGCATATTAATGAGGAATGAATGTGTTTAGTTGACTCTGTGCTATTATTGTTGAGTGCATTTGTATTGTTTATAGTGGCATAGTTGTTGAAATATATATATATATAATATTATATATATATAATGTCAATGTCAATGTTTGGTTTATCTGTGTGTCTATATTATTATTGCAGAGCTCTTTATTGTTAGGAGTAGTACAACTGGTAGATTTTATTGCTTCTTATGACATGTGATATCCAGTTTGTCACTGCTTCTATTACGGTTGATTTCTTTGCCAGTGGTGGTATAGTTGTTGCTATTGATTGAATTTTACTGTATTCCAATATGTTGTTTGCCTTTGTGTCATCAATATTACTGTAGTTCATTTCCAGGAAACTGCACACTGGGAGTGTTAGACTGTGTCCTTTACTATTGAGGCTTGTATCTAGATGTCTCCCCGAAGCCCTATGTAAGCAAAGATGGGGAATTTTGAAGGTGGCTGGATCTAGGGTATATAAATATGGATTAAGGGTGTGATGCTGCAGTTAAGGGTGTGATGATGAGATTAGAGAGTGGATAATGGAAGCCTCACCCTGGGGAGGCCATCAATCAATATGTTCACAGCCAGGATGAAATAGGAAGAAATAGAAAGAAGGCTTCTGCTCTTGCTCTTATTTGCTGCTTTGCTGTCTCCTGCCTGTTTGGCATGAACTGTTTCACCTCTGTGATGCCTCCCCAAAATACCACCCAGCCTTGGAACCAACTGACTGTGAACCCAAATATCTTCAAACTGTGAACCAAATAAACCTTGCTTCCCTTCACTTGTGGGTGTCAAGTATTTTCTCTTAGCAATGGGAAAAGCAACTAAGACACCTGCCCAAATTAACAGAGGTGGTTGGGTCTTAGGAATTACAGCTAGCCATGCCCAGAGCACAGCATTGGAAAGAAGACACTGACTAAAAAGATCTCTACACTAACAACAAAATCTTTTACTTTAGTCAATCTTTAACTGTAAACACACACATACATATCAATACTAACATGAGAAAACAAAGAAATGAAATGTCTCCAAAAGCTCATAAATTTCTAAAATCTGATACATGGGGCATCAAGACAAACACACACACATGCACACATTTCAATAAGGTGCCCAGCTTGCAGCCTGGCCCCCTACCATCATCAGAGCCTCGCTGAGCTGCTGCCAACCCCAACCCCATCGTCACAGAAGTTTTGCTGAGCTTTGGCCCACCCCACTCCCAATGAGGAAGCCAAGCTGAGCCCTGAACAGCAGAGCTAAGCCTGGGTGAACACTGAGATATCCAAAAATATCAAATCAAAGGAGCAAAAGGTAACTTCAGACCTCTATCCCACCCATAACAAGTCCAGGAAACAAGGACATAGAAGAACTTTGAAATAACACATCTGAAATTTCTGAAATGATAGTAACTGAGGTAAAGAACAACTCTCTCAGGTTGTAGAAGAAAGCAGATCACAAATAAGCTCTCAGGTAAAAAAATGAAATGACAACAATCATAAAAGAATTGCTCAGCACATCCAAAGAAGACATAGATTGAAAAATAGAGAATAGAAAAATGAGGGAAATATTGAACAGATAATACAAGAAGCAGAATGCACGAAAGAGATTCCAACAGACATTTGGGAAATTAAGACTTAAGTTGAAAGCTGGCAAAACTGCCTGAACAAAACTGAAGATGGACTTTCAGACCTTTAAGATAGCACTGTAGCTTGTGGTCACAAAAGGAAAGGTCTCTTAAAAATAACAAGGAAACAGGAAATAATCCAACAGCTACAAGGTACTTACTGCAAAGTAAACAACATAAGATTGATAGAGGGCAATGAGAAAGCTGGAATCAATCCAAATGACATAAGGACTATTTACAGAAGTAGTAGAAAATGTCCCAGGCATGGGAAAAGAATCTGACATAAATAAAAGTGAAGAGTATAGAACTTCAATTAGCCATAACCAAAATAAACCTACAACTAGACACATAACAATCAAAATTCCAGAAATTCAGCAAAGGAACATAAAAAACTAAAAGTTATCAGAGGGCTAGCCAAATAGCTCAGCAGATTAAAGCATCTGCAAGCAGGTACAGGGACCAGGGGTTCAATCCTTGGGCCTGCTGTGCTGGTCCTGCCCCCGAGGTGCGCTGAGCCAGCAATGAAGACTGGGCATGGTGGCATGCGCCTGTAATCCCAGCTCTTGGGAGGCTGTAAACAGGTGGATCACTATTAGTTCAATCTAGTAGTGAGACCCTGAAAACCCTATAGACCCTTCCTTAAAATATAAAAAAAAGTTATTAGAGAAAACAAACACATCAACTATAATAGAAAGCCCATCAGAATCGTGGCAGACATTCTCAACACAAACTTTCAAGTCAATAAGATCTTGGAGTGAAGTGTTACAGGTCTGGAAAGAAAACAACTTCCAATCCAGATTGATGTCCCCTGAAAAATTATGTATCAAATTTAATGGAGATACAAGATACTTCCATGACAAAGAACAACTGAAGAAATTCATGACCACCAATACCCCTACAAAGACTACAGAAAGATATTCTAGAAAGAAACAAAAATGACCACAACTTCAAGAACAACAATAGAAAGGATCTGCCATGCACAACAAGCAACTATACAGAGTGGGAAAGTAGGGAACCTACAGCAGAAAGTAACATGACAATAGCACAAAGCATAGGATGGGATCTCAGAGATGTTGCAAAGTTCATGTATTGTTTGGAAAGCAGTAAAATAGTATCTTAAAGTGTGCTGTGATCAACAAAAGATGGGTATTATAAACCTTAAAGAAATTCACTTTTTAAAAGCACAGTTAAACTGAATATGGAGCCCTCCATCTGTAACCTGAATATGGTGGCCAATGCATACCAGCTATAACCCAATATTAAAAAATTGTACTATATCAAACTAAGACGTTCCTACATAGCAAACAACAGAATGACCATTCTCCCCATCAATATACCTTCTGTAGCTTTCTATTTCTCTAAAATAAAATAAAACATATATCTCTGAAATTCTTCTTCATAGGCATGCATGATCAACTGAAGCCGGCAAAAGACTTGTGGGGTTGGAGGAGAACCAAAGCTTTATTAATGTGAAGGGAAATATCAAGGGATCCTGCTCATAGTAATAGGATGGACAGAAGGAGAGAAAGAGGCAAAAGGAACAGAAGAAAATCTTTGTAAAATAAGGTCCTGGGCCAGCAAGATAGCTCAGCGGACTAAAGGGCCTGCATAGGCAAGCGCAGGGTCTTAGGATCCATCCAGGACCACATGCTGCATCAGCCCCACCCCCAGGGTGCACTGAGCCAGAACTGAGTTCGGACATGGGGGCACACACCTGTAATCCCAGAGCTGGAGAGACTGAGAACAGGAGGATCACTGAGTCTGAGCTGTGTAGTGATACCCTGCAACAACCAAATACATAAAATAATGATAATAATATAATAAATAAAATGAAAAATAATGTCCAACAGTGTTTATTTAAGCCAGTTATAAACAGATAGTTTTCTAGGGCCAGGGAGATAGCTTAGTAGAATAAGCGCTTGCCTGGAAAGTGCAAGATACTGAGTTCAATGCCTGGTACTGCCAAAAAAGAAAAAAAAAAAATTTAAACCTTCTGCAAAACAAAAGTATTGAAAAGAGTCATATATGAGAGAGAGAGAGAGA
>NW_004524907.1:94089-107225 GCF_000260255.1 Octodon degus
TCTTCTTCTTCTTCTTCTTCTTCTTCTTCTTCTTCTTCTTCTTCTTCTTCTTCTTCTTCTTCTTCTTCTTCTCTCTGTCTCTCTGAAAGAAAGAAATCTATATTCATGCAAAACTTTTTCAGGAATAAAGACAAACACATTTTTACTGAAATTATTCTTTAGATGGCTCCCCTAATAGATTGTAAGCTCCTAAGAGATAGATGCACTATATAAGAGATTTTTTAAGCGTGTTCATTATTGAACCATCTGTATTTACTTAATTGATGTTCCTTTCCCAGTGTCCTTCTCATCTCTGCCTTTGTCTCCCACTTTTCACCCTTTACAAAATGCCTGAAGTATTTCTAAACTCTAGGGGCCTAATCTTGCTTCTGTTATACTTATATAGCAGATAGATAAATATATTTCATGCATATTTAATATTATTATATATGTATTTATTATACATTAGATCAGCTGTGTTAGTCAGTTGAACACTTTCTAGTTGTTCTTTGAAAAGAAAAGCCTCCCTTTTCTACAAAATCAGGAAGGAACAAGACCTTGAATATCCATATGAACAGCCCTCGGATGCAACTTTTACAGAGCTCAAGTCTGTCTCAGCTTTTCAACTCAAATGGAAAATTTCATCTAATTTATATGTGTCACATTCATTGGCAAACATCTATCTCTGCCTGACAATGTAATATATTGTACCCTTCTTGTTTGAGGACAAAATTTTAGAATTTCTTAAGCACTGATTGCTTTCTGCAGAATTTATGAGCGTGTAGGCCCTACCAATCTGCCTTCCACTCTGGTGATCAGCGACCCTATATCCCAGTAGTTTACATTACTCTCCTCTCGAATTTTCTGCCCTAGCAATCTTCTTCTCAAGGTGTGATCCCAGCGCTTGGGAGGCTGAAGACAGGAGGGTCACTACAAGACTGATCTGTGTAAGGAGGCCCTGTAGACCCTGTACTAAGTACATTAAGAAAAAACAGTAGCAATTTATTTTAAGGTCTATAATATATGTAAAAATAAAATCTATGATAATAATAGTGCAAAGGATAGGATATCAGAGGTATTGCAAAGTTCATATATTATTTGGAAAGTAGTAAAATAATATCTTCAAGCATACTGTGACCAATAAAAGATGCACATTATAAACCTTAAAGAAATTCACTTTTTAAAAGCCCAGTTCAGCTGAATATGGTGGCCTACACCTGTAATCCCCGCACTCTGGGAGACTGAGGCAGGATGGTCACAAGTTCAAGTTCAGCCTGGGCAACTTACTAACCTAGTGAGTCCCTGTTTCAAATAAAAAAATAAGTAAAGGTTACTTCAGTGCAAAGGTCCTGGGGTTAATCTCTAGTAACTCTCTCAAGGTTTAAAGTTTTAATATCATTGCTAATAAAGTAATATTGGAGGGAATATGAAATAAAAAATTTCAGTTTACGGTAAATGTGTGATTAACATTATCAGAAACTGCCAAGCTTTTCTAGAGTCAAGGCACTATTTTAGTGTTTCACGGTAATATATGAGCATTTCAGTAGCACCATATTCTTGTTAATGTCATTTTTAAAATTTTAACCACTGTGTATATTATTATGATTTTAGTTTACAGTTTTCTAGTTACTCAAATTCCAGGACATCTATTCAGGTATTCATGGACTACTTATGGCTGCACAAAGGTCATATCTTCCAAATTTTTGTACATTTTTATCACTTTTTTACTCTTATTGGCCTATAAGAACTATTTCTGGGGCTGGTGAGATGGCTCAGAACAAGCTTAGCTAAAGCACAGGGACCGCGGTTCAATCCCCCAGCACCACATGCCAGCCAGCCCCACCCCCTGGTGGGCTGAGCTGGCCACACACACACATAGATTAAAAAAAAACAAAAAACAACTATTTATATACTCTGTAGGCAGATCATTGTCAGGTCTGTGTATTATGAAGATTTCATGCAATGATAGTTTATTTTTTCATTTGATCATCTTGTAAAAGGAAGGCATTTTACAAAGTCTGAATTTTGATGAAGTCTATTTCATCATCCTTCTTTGTTTCTTTTTTTTTTTTTTTAAGTATTTAGTATGGGACCTGCAAGGTCTCACTACACAGATCAGACTTGTACTGATCCTCCAGTTTTCAGCCTCCCAAGTGCTGAGATTACAGGCACACACCACCACGCCCACTCTCAATCAATGTCTCAGTGTGCCCCAGGGGCGGGGCCAGCACAGCATGCCAGGGATCAAACCCCAGTCTCTTCCTGTGCCTAAGCAGGAGCTTTAGTCCATTGAGCTATCTGGCCAGCTCATATTTTTTCCTTTTCATGCCTTAAGTAGGACATTTTTACCAACTTCTGAGTTAGAAAGATTACCTGTGCATTTCCTTAGAAACTTCATAACTTTTCCAGTTCAGGTTCTTTGGTTAAATTTACATTGTCTTGAATGTAATGCACAGTGTTGAGGAGAATTTTTGGTTTTGTTTTTTATTTTTTGCTTTCTCCATATGACGTCTTTCTCTCAGGATTATTTCTTGAAAAAGACTATGCCTTTTGGTCAAACTGCATTAGTACCTCTGTGTTGAGCAAAATAAAATGAAGATGAGGTCATTTGACTAGAAAGAGGTACCTTCTGGTCAAAGAAATGATTTTCTCTTCATCTTGATTATGCCAGTTAATCATCTTTAATATTGCTAAAACTCATTGAACTGTACAGTTCAAATGTGTGTTTTCAGGGCTGACCAAATAGCTCAGTAGATTAAAGCACCTGCAAGCAGGCTCAGGGGCCAGGGGTTCAATTCCCAGGCCTGCCATGCTGGCCCCGCTGCAGCAGTGATTGAGACTGTGCATGGTGGGGCCCACCTGTAATCCCAACACTTGGGAGGTTGTAAACAGGAGAATCACTATGAGTCTGATCTAGTAGCGAGACCCTGAACACCCTGTAGACCCTTCCCTAAAATACAAAAAAAAAAGAGCATGTTTTCTTTTACACATAAATGTAATATAAATATGCGAATAAAATATGTAAGTAATATATATATATATATCACTATGGCTTCCAAATTTTTGTTTAATTCATTCTCTTTTATTTTCAAGAGACAAGATAAAATTTCAAAACTAGACAATAGGAAGGTAACAATGCCTAAAACATTACATGCTGTTATCTTTAAATTAGTTACTTGGAATATATCGGCATTTAATTGTCCAAACAATACCAGGACAAACTGTTCTTTTCCATGAACTAAGAAAAATTAGAAATATAACTGCCTTAGCCATCTTTCATATCTTTTTTCCTTTTGCTTTCCCCTTCCTTCTTTTCTCCTCTCCCCATCCCAGTTTCTCTTTGTTTTTGAAGTTTCTGCCCATTTTACAACATCTATTGTATATTTTGGATCCTCTTTACTCTTTCAGCTTCTCACACTAGGGAGACAATATGATGTTTGCATATGTGCATCTGGTTTGGGTTTTTTTTTTCACTTATGAGTATGGTTCCACGTTACATCCACTTGTCTATAAAACTCTCCAATTTATCCTTCTTTGTAGATGAGTAGTACTCCATTGTACTAAAAAATATCTTTTTTCCCTCAATTGATGGGCATTTGTGTTGTTTCCAAAATCTAGCTATTACAAATTGTGGCGCTATATAACAGCAACAACAAGAAGGAGGAAGAGGTGCTGCAGCTGGTGGACGAGGCAGTACTAGAGGTCGTGATTGAGGTCAGGGCCAAAGCTGGAACCAAGGATTTAATAGCTATTATGATCAAGGATATGGAAATTACAATAGTGTCCATGGTGGTGATCAAAACCATGGTGGCTATGGCGGATATGATGATACTGGGTGTAACTATGGGAACTCTGGATATGGACAGGGATGTGCAAACTACAGTGGTCAACAGAGCACTTACGGCAGGGCATCTCGAGGAGGTGGCAATCACAGAAACAAGTACCAGCCAGACTAAAGAGGAAGACATTGGTGGAAACACGAGATGGGAAAGAAATCTTCGAGGACTACACTGAAGATTGGTCTTCTGTTGCTTTAATGATCATTTTGTAAAAGACTTTGTAGCATACAAGATACACTGTCCAACTGTATCTAGCTGCCAATCAGTTTTCTTTGTTTTTACTTTGTCCTCTGCTATGTGTTATGACTGTGGATTTGTGTTTATACAATTTTTATTTGTATTATTTCTCATGTTAAACCCCAAATAAATGCTTCCTCATGTGGAAAAAAACCCAACAAATTGTGCTGCTATAAACATGAGTGTAAATACATTGCTTTGGTACAATGTTTTTAATACTTTTGAGAAGATACCCAGAAGGGGAATAGGTTTATGACGATACTCCACAGTGATTTCTGCAGTGGTTGCACCAGTCTACACTCCCACCAACAGTGAAGAAGGGTTCCATTTTCCCCACAACCTCACCAGCATTTGTTATTGATTGATTTCTTATAATAGCCATTCTTTCTGGGGAAAGGTGGAATCTCAGTGTCACTTTAATTTGCATCTCTTGGATGACCAGTAATGTTGAACACTTTTTTTTATATACTTATTTGCTGTATTTGTACATCTGAGAAGTGTATATTTATCTCAGATGCCCATTTTTGGAATGGGTGTTTAAATATGGTCTGATTCTTTTGAGTTCCTTATGTATTCACAGTAGTAATCTCTTGTCTGAGGATGGGCTGGTAAAAACTTTCCACACATTGTGAGTTGCCTCTTCACTCTATCAGTGGTTTCTCTTGCTGTGCAAAAACGTTTTAGTAAGATGAGATCCAGATTGTTGATCCTTTGTGATAATTGCTGTGCAATTCATAAAGTCTTTGCCTACATCAATGTCTTCAAGAGTCTTGACCATGCTATCTTCCAGCAGATTTAATGTTTCTGTTTTGATACTTAGATCTTTGATTCATTTTGAATTTAGTTTAGTGAACGGTGAAAGACATAGGTCCAATTTTAATCTTTGGCATGTGCAGAGCCCATTTTTCTAGAACCACTTACTAAAGAGGCTATCTTTCTTCCAGGGAATGTGCTTGGCACCCTCGTGAAAGACAAAGTGGCTGACTATGTATGGGGCTTTTTCTGCATCTACTAATCTGTTCCATTATTATTATTCTTCAGGTCTGATTTTTTTTCAAGTACTATGCTCTTTTTGTCATAGTAGCTGTATAGTATAATTTCAAGTAAGGGATTGGAATGCCACCTGCCTTGCCTTTGTTGCCCAAAATTGCCTTTGCTATTGTAGGTTTATTATTCGTGTACAGGAAGGCTATAGATGTTTGAGTGTTGACTTTGTATCTAACTATGTTACTGAATTTTCTTATTAAGTCTAACAGTTTTTTAGTGGACTCTTTGGGGTCTTCTATGTAGTGTATCATGTCATCTGCAAACAATGATAATCTAACTTCTTTCTATCCTATTATTATTCCTTTTATTTGTTTCTCTTGTCTAATAATTGCTCTGACTAAATTTCCAGGACTATATTGAATAAGAGTGGAGAGAGTGGACATCCTTGTCTTTTTCCTAATTTTAGAGCAGATTTCAGGTTTTGTCCATTTAGTATTATGTTACCTGTTGGTTTGTCATAGATGACTTTTATCAGATTGAGATATTCCAGGTTTACATCTACTTCATCTATTCCAATTTTCTGAAGGGTTTTTTTTTTACCATAAATAGGTGCTGGATATTGTCAAAAGCTTTTTGTGAATCTATTGAGATGACTATATGATTTTGTCCTTGGTTCTGTTAATATGGTACATTACATTTATTGATTTATATATGTTGAGCCATCCTTGCATCTCTGGAATGAATCCCACTTGGTCCTAGCGGATAATCTACTTGCTGATTTGCTACATTCTACTTGCCAGTATTTATTGAGAATTTTTTCATTTGTGTTTATTAGGGAGATTAACATGCAATTCTCATTCTAAGTTGAGTCTTTCTCTGGTTTTGGCATCAGGGTGATGCTGGCTTCCAGGAATTAATTTGAGAATATTCTTCACCTTCAATTTCAGTTTGAGAAGTAATGGTGTTAGGTCTTCTCTAAATTTCTGCCAGCATTCAGCAGTGAATTTGTCAAGGCCAGGGCTTTTCTTTGTTAGTAGGTTTTAAATTACATCTACAGTTTCATTGAATGATATTGGTTTATTTAGAATTTTTTCCATAATTTTATTGTTAAACAAATAGCAATGAGACAGTTTCAAATCAAATTGGTAAGACAATTTCAATAATAACACATTGCATACATTCTTCCTAGTGGCTAATTGCTGTACAAGATGCAGACATGATAGTCTCTTTACAAACACCATTAGAACAAATCACTCTATTCATTAAGAGAATGTAACTATATATCTATCCTAACCACTTTGAATACACAGATACAAAATGGACATTCATCTGTATCCCCTTTTTTTGTTAAGTTCCATTATTTGAATATTATAGGTATGTAAGCTCAGCAAAATATTCTAAAAGAGTTCAGTAGCCCATAATAGTATTGGGTCTTCCACTTGACTGGCAATGTCAGAAATTGTTGACCTGAGTCCCCTACAGCTCAACATAACAGCATGGCTTTACTTCTTGTACTTCATTTTTATGCTTTTCTGCTAGATGGTTAAGACCAAGATAAAACACAACCTATGTAACAAGAATTGTAGCTTTTGGATCTGATAAGGTCAGTCAAATCCTCTCAGGATTTATCCTGAGATCCTGTACCTCAGATTGTAGATCCTTTGCCAGTGTCAGCCATGTGGATGAGTCACGACCATTGCTTGGCCAATGTGCTCTCTGTGAAAGCCTGAGAGAATGCTTTCTCTCCATGTGACTCTCCTTAGGCACATTCTACATCATCGATCACTTTCCTCTTTGGCCCTATAAGCTCCTTGATCAGAAAATTTGGGACACAACTGAGTTACATGTACAAGTTCTCATATGTCCTCAGTTTTAATTGACCTTGGAAGGCTAGGGACAAAATGTTGGCTTTCCTTGTGGCCCTCCTTTTTCTCTAATTTTCGGTCTGCAAACTTAGGTTGTTAATCTTGCAGAAGAGAAGCTTATTGTTATTACCATATAACCTAGGCTGTTGAACTTAACCTCACTATCTGTCTGAATATCAAACATCTTAGGCATAATATGGAACAAGTATTTTTCATCAAGTATTGATATGTTGAACTTTAAGTCCCTACAGAATATGACAAAAAATTAGAAAATTAAACTATATTTAAAAAATAGGAATAAAGAATTATATATGTTTACACATAAGTCCAGAAATCTAACCATATGTAACATTGTTGCAGGACAGTCCCCACAACACTCCTTTTCCTGTCTCCTGCCTTCATTCACCAACCCCTTCCTTTTTAAACAATCATCTACCCGAGACAGCATGGCAGCAACTGGCATGTCATGACAAGCAGCACGTATTTAGAAGACCAGAATGACAAGCACTGCAAGCATGAACCTACTATTACAAATTGCCATATTCAGTGTAGTTGCTTAGTTCACAGGTGTCAGTATATATACTTAGTCAGGGTGAGAACCCTTCTAATTAACTGCTAGATTCAAAGATCTTCTGCAGATTCTCAAGCATGTTCTTCTACTGGCTAGCATGTGATCTATTTTGGAGAATGTCCCACATGCAGTTGAGAAGAGTGTGTATTCTGATGTGGGATGGAACACTCTGAGGACATCTGCTAAATCCATTTGTCAAAAATTTGGGGCCAGGGAGATGGCTCAGTGGAATAAGCACTTCCCTGGAAAGCGCAAGGGCCTGAGTTCAATCCCCGGTTCCGAAAAAAAAAAATTTTTTTGATGCCGCTGAAATATTTCACAGTTGACTTTTTGTCTAGTTGATCTTTTTGCAACAGTGTGATATTGAGATCACTCAATATAATTGTATTAGTGCTTATTTGTTTTTTCATGCCTATTAATATTTGTTTTATATAGTTGGATGCACTGGTATTTGTTGCATATATATTTATGATTATTATCTCTTCCTCTTGGATTGTTCCCTTTACAAGGATATACTGAACTTATTTATCTCTCTTAATCTCTCTTAATTTATCTCTCTTAATCTCTTAGTCTTGCCTTGAAATTCACTTCGTCTGCAAAATAGAATATCTGCTCCAGCTTCTTTTGGGTTCCTATCACTTTGAGTATTGTTTTCTACCTTTGACTTTCAGTCTATGAGTTTCTTTTTGAATTAAGTTTGTTTCTTTTTTGAAGTATGTTGTTGGATCTTGCTTCTTGATTGGTTCTACCAGTCTGTGTCTTTTGATTGGTGAATTGAGGCCATTCACCTTAATGATTAAAACTGATACGTATTTACTCATTCTTGTAATGTTACTTTCCTGTTGTTTGCACATCCCTTCTTTTTTTCCCCCTTCCCTCTGTTTAATTGTTTGGATTTCTTCTGTTGAGGTTCATGGAGTTGTAGTCCTCAGATGTTCTTTGTCATAGAAGTACCTTCTTTTTTCATCAGTCTTAAAAGAGCATTGTGGTGTACATCAATCTGGGTTGAGGGTTGTTTTCCTTTATAACTTGAAATGTTTCACTCTAAGGTCTCCTTGACTTCAGGGTTTGTGCTGAAAAATCAGCTGTGGTTCTGATGGACTTTCCTTTGTAGTTGATTTGTTTCTTTTCCCCATGAGCTTGTAAAATTCTATTCTTCTGTTGAATTTGTGCAGTCTTGACTATGGTATGCCTGCCTGCAGATTTATTTTATCATGGCTAATTGGAGTCCCATGTGCCTTATTTATATACCAAATTCTTTTTCTATACCAAGGAAGTTTCCTGCCATGATGTCTATGAACAGTATTTTTTATATCATTTGTGCCATTCCCTGTTTTTTTTATTGATTCCAATCACTCTTAAGTTATTCTTCTCTGCCTCATATAGAAGTTGTTGTCTTGATATCTTATGGACCCTTGCTATTGTTAAGAAATCTTTCTTTTCATAACCACTAACAAAAAGCCTGTCTTCTATATTTGAGATCTTGTCCTCACATTGATTGGATTAATCTGCTGCAGATACTTTCAGTGGAATTTTTATTCTCTTGGATATCTGCTTGAACATGGATTCCATTTCTTTCCAAACAATATGGTGGGTATTCATCACTTCCATGATTTTCTGAAGCTCCTCTACTCTTTTGTTTGCATCTGTATAGAGTGACTAAACATGGTTTTCATTGTGGACACCATCTCTGTAGTTTATTTGATCTCATCTTCTTGTTTGTTTGTTTGTTTGTTTTTGGCGGAACTGGGAATTGAACTCAGATCCTTGCGTTTGCCAGTCAAGCGCTTATCCTACTGAGCCATCTCCCCAGCCCCTCTGTAGTTTATTTGAGAAATAATTTCTGATTTGATTTTTTTTTTTTTTTTTTTTTTTTGCCAGGGCCCCATTCAATTGCTTTACTGTTACCACTTCAGAGAATACATGCGGGTGGCTTTTGGATTGTCCTACCTCATTGCTCCCTAGGTTTGTTTTTGGTGAACTGGATGTCTGGTGTTGCATCTTGTTTAAGTGTCTTATAATTCTTTTTCTTTTTTTAGTTTAATCCCTGGGACAATGCTTATATACTGCCTATGATGGGTTGCTTTATGGCTAGTATTTAGAACCATTAGGAAATGACTGTATCTCCAAGATATCTCCCAGGTGTTTCTGTTTTTGGGAGCTTGGTGTCTGTTGCAAGATTCTACCCCTTCAATTTGTTGAGGATGAGAAGCTGCTGCCCGTTTGTCCCAGCCCCTGGTTCTTCAGCACTGTTCCACAGTATTTTCTGTGACACTTAGTCAGTCTGTCTTGGAATACTAGGAAGAACAGCTGTTTAGAACAAGCATGTCACTTTTGGCTATAGTGGTACCATTAGCAGTGACAATAGCAAAAAGTCCAGAAAATAATGAGCAGTTAATCACTACTTTGCCATAATTAACCGTATGAACTAGATTTGTGGTTACATAACAAAATCTAAAACAAACCATAAATTTTCATGCAGTATACAAGTCCTTCATATGTCAATTTTGTCCGCAGGGGTTAAAATTTAAAATGGGTTGGAAAGAAAATAGAGAAGTGGGAGAAAAAGATTAGAAGTAAGATGGAAGGGCCAAAGAGATAGTTCAGCGGCACACACACCTGCCTGGCAGGTGCAAGGTCCTGAGGGGTTTTTTTTGTTTTGTTTTTTGTTTTTTTTTTTTTTATAATTAATGGCATGTGTGTTTATTTTTTTTATTTTTTTATGTCTTCTTTTTTTTCAAAATTTTATTGATAAACAGATAGCAATGAAACAGTTTCAAATCAAATCGGAAGTACAGTTTCAACAAATAATACACTGCATATATTCTTCTTAGTGGTTAATTGCTGTACAAGACGCGGACTTGAGATTCCTATTTACAAACACCATCAGAACAAATCATTCTATTCATTAAGAGAATGCAACTATACATCCATCCTAACCACTTTGAATACACAGATACAAAATGGACATTCATCTGTATACCCCATTTTTTCTAAGTTCCGTTATTGAATGTTATAGGGGTGTAAACTCAGCAAAATATTCTAAAAGAGTCTAGTAGCCCATAATAGCATTGGGTCTTCTGTTTAACTGGCAATTTCAGAAATTATTGACCTGAGTCCCCCACAGCTCAACATAACAGCATGGCTTTACTTCCCATATTTCGTCTTCATACTTTTCTGCTGGATGGTTAAGACCAAGGTAAAGCAGGACCTGTGCAACAAGAGTTGTAGCTTTTTGGTAAGGTCCTGAGTTTTATCCCTGATACCAAAGAAAGAAGAAATAAGGTTGGAGGACAAAGCAGTATTACACTAACTTTGGGGAACTGGTGCAAAAGACTGGAAGGAAAGAGAGAAGGAAGAGATAAAAAGAACAGAAAGAGCCACAACCACAAAGAGGCTAGAAACCATACATATAAAAACAAGATCAAATAATGAAGTAGAGAAAAACAAAAACAGAACTACCTCGACCACAACAAAATAAACATGAGAAAAAGAAAAAAATGCAAAACGTCCACTCCCAGGTATATCTCTGCTGTCACTGGTAGACAATGTGTAGAGACAAAGTCCAGATCCATGTTGATTTATCCCAGCAAGCCAGCAGTAGTTTTTGGGTGGGGTAGTGGATAATCTCAGTGAGTCTGCACCTTTTGGTCAAGACCAAGCTCATTTGGCCTGCAGCCATGAGCACACCTTCTGCAGGCCTGAGCCTAGTCAGGAGCTACTAGATGGAGCCAGCAGCCACTCTGAGTTCTGAGCTTAGCTGGCCCTTCACCAAGATGGCTCCCAGCCAGTCACTCTCAGGTGAGACTACTGAGCACCCAGCACTCATTGCCAGGTAGTGCAGTCCTTCATGTCCGCTGCTTCCCTCCACACCTGCATCTCCTCTGGGGTTGCCAGAAGCCACAGTGAGGCCACAGGTTTGAACTGCTCCTCTCACGCAGAGTCCTATCTCTGGGAGAAGATACCACCAGCTATCTCCTTCTTCACTGTTGAAGTTTTTCTCTTCACTATCTCTGTGGGCTTCAATTCAAGCTTCACATTCTGTCTGGGTCTGGGGACCCACTTCCCTCCTTCTTGTCTTCCTCATGTTGTTTTATTCCAGCATCTGGATGGTGACTTTCAGAGAAGCTCTTTTTTTTTTTTTTTTTTGCTGCTTGCCATTCTTCCATATTCCAGGCACCTGTTCATTTCCTTCTGATTCTGAAATTCATATGCCTAGATCCAGGCAAGCATGCAGCTGTAGTGAGTTTTACTCAGGCTTTATTTTACACTTTTTGTTTTCACAAATAGAACAAGCCTATTTGTGAAATCATTATTTGCAGCATTCTGCAGCTAGTTATCTCAAAGCTCTAAGGACTGTGCTTCTCATGATGTAGCTACCAGATTTTGTTTCAATAATTAAATAAGAGAATAATACAATCATGTATGCAGATGCATGTGTTTTAATTACTTTAAAATATTTCCATTATTATATTATGAAAATATCTGTTGATTTTAATGAATCAAACACTGTTAAAGCAATTCCATAAAATCATGTCATGTAATCCTCAAGAAGAATTTGGGGGTTAGAATGGGCTCTTCATCAAGGCATTTGGTTGTCTCCAGGATTACACAATATGGGCTCCATCCTGGAGATAAAATTTTTTCAAATTTATACTGTTGCTTATCTCACAATGTCAAGTTAGTGAAATTTAGCGTTGCTATAACTGGAATATGTCCTGTTCTGGAAAACTTTGGGCAAATGAGCTTTGTCCTTCCATCTGTGACTGGTGAAACCTGCATTTCACCTAGTCAGAGCTCCAGCCTCTCCTCTCTCTGCACATTCCAATTTATGGTGAGTGTCCTGGCATAATGGCACATGCCTACAAGCCCAACACTCTGGAATGCTAGAGGCTGAGTATAGCAAGTTCAAGTTCAGCCTGTCCAGTGCAATCCCCAGTACCACACGCAGGAAACTGACAGAAACATGAAAATAGTTGCATGGTACTAGAAGGAGAGGAGACTAAGAAGGAGAGACTTTTTGTGTAATGGAAATAATTACTAAAAAATATGTATTATATAAATTCATATTTCACTATAATAGCATAGCCCAAATAAAGTTCCTTTTAAAAGTATGCTCTTTACCATAGAAGGTAGTGCTATGTATAATCTGGTTCCTGTCCTCTTTCCTCCTTATGCCATTCTCTGCCTAGCTCATAAATGATCTTCTATTTCTTCTTCTGTTTCAGCCATAGGAGATCTCTCCTCAAAAAAGCAAGACTTTCCCTGCCTTGGGGCTTTTGCACTTCTTATTCCTTAAGCTGGAAGCTCTTATTCCTACCCTCTAATTATATATTGACTCATTCTTACTTCCTTAAAGAAGTTGTTCTTGCCATTTTAATATGATTACCCTGCCCCACCCCCATCCCCTAGGGCCCTCTATGCCTTGGTTGATATCACAGCCTAAAGAAAAGGGACATACAAATATGGATTTTCCAAATATGGTTAAGTGCTTTTGAGGTTCTGTGAATCAATAATCTTTTAATTTTTAATATTGACAAGTTATCCCATACTCTGAGTAACTAATTTAAAGATGGCAATGCACGATGTATTAACCATTGTTACACTCCAATCATACTGTTTTGGAATTTTCTTTTTTTAATGTGTTTCTTTATTGTT
>NW_004524907.1:107337-112336 GCF_000260255.1 Octodon degus
TATTTCTTTTTCTTTAAAATAAAATTTAAAAATAAAAAACAATAATGACAACTATTCTATTATGTGGATATACCACAGTATACTTATCTATTCACTTTACAGGTAGAGAATTGGGTCCTTTCTAATGTTGAGCTATTACAAATAACACTGCTATAAATACTTTGTGGAAAGATTTTTTACTTGCCACTTTCTCACTCACAAAAGGTTATTTCTAAATTCTCTCATAATATTGATACTAGCCTAATTATTCTATTCTGAACTACTAAGTGCTCTTGGTGGAAAATGGTTAGCAAGGTTTAAATGACATCAAACAAATAATAACCGGATAGTCCAGGGATATAGCTCAGTGGCACAAGTATCTGCCTGGCAAGTGCAAGGTCTGAGTTCAATCCCCAGTACTAAAAATAACAACAGCAACAACTGCACATCCAAGAGAGATATTGACAGATATGGTAAGTGAGACTAATTTATAGATTTAGTGTAAATCAGGTCAATTTGCAATTTTATCTTTTGTATGATAGTATAAACACAATTTAAGACTACTTTGAGGGGCCAGCAAGATAGCTCAGCTGTCTAAAGTGCCTGCTTAGGCAAGCTTAGGCAAGCATGCAGGGACTGCAGTTCAATTCCCGGCACCACATGCCGTGCCAGCCCCAACCCCAGGTGGGCTGAACTGGCGGAAGGAAGGAAGGAAGGAAGGAAGGAAGGAAGGAAGGAAGGAAGGAAGGAAGGAAGGAAGGAAAGAAGGAAGGAAGGAAGAAAAAAAAGAAAGACCACTTTGGAATCCAGTAGTCTTTAGTCTTCTTGAAAATTAATAACTGAATTGCACTATATTGATACAATGCACTATTAATAAAATATGAACAAGCTACTTTCAATAATATAGGAAGTCTTATAAACATAAGGGAGATCTCTTATATATTAGGCTTTCTTTATATTTATTTCTCTCTCAATGGTATATCTAATGTTCTCTACTTTAATTAAGGGAATGGTCACATCCAGAGGCCTTAAGCAAAGCAGAATGCTACATCACTTGATCCCATCACACTCCACATATTTTGAACAATAGGTGTGTGTCTGACTCAGCACCAGCCAATCTAGAGTTGGAAAAAAAATCTATTCAATTCACACTCAGTAAAAGTAAAGCACAAGCAATTTGTACCCGGTAGATTTCATGCTCAGTATGAATGCCAGAGGAAACAAACTTGGCTCTCAGAAGCTGCACATAAGCAGTGCATCTAAAACAGCCCTGAATTAAAAAGAAGAAAAGAAACATATGCAAATATGGTAACTGAAGTCCCAAGTGAGACTTACTGTTGCACATCACTGAACTAGTCAGAGATAAACAAAGTGTACTTCAGAAATAAAGACAGATATTTACAAGTATAAAAATGTCATTTCTTCAAGAAAGTATAAGGGATGGCAAGATAGCTCAGGGGACTTAGTGCCTGCTTAGGCAAGTGCAGAGACCAGGGTTCAATCCCCGGCACCACATGCCACTCCAGCCCTGCCCCCTGGGCCCAGTGAGCCAGCCACCAAGTCTGGGCATGGTGGTGTATGCCTGTAATCCCAGCGCAGGGGTGGCTGAGAGCAGGAGTATCATTACAAGTCTGAGCTGCATAGTGAGACCCTGTAACAAATACATTTTAAAAAAAAAGAAAGAAAGAAAATATTGTAGGTCTAAGTGTGTACACTCTTTTTTTTTTTTTTTTTTTTTTTTTTTTTTTTTTTTTTTGTTCCTTGAATGCCTTCAGGGCACTTTTGGCCAGCGGGAGAGTTGTGAGGTTCAAACTCCAGCAACCTGAGGCTGCAAGCTTTGTGGAAGCAGCCACTTAAAGGCCTGAGCTAGGGCCAGGCCCCCAGTGTGTACACTCTTAATACCAGTGCCTCAAAAGCTGATGGAATGGACTGAAAAGACACCTGAATCCTCAATAATAGTGGTGATTTCAACACACCTCTTAGCCATCAGTAGAAGAACAATTGGCGATGATAGCCTTTTTTTTTTTTTTTTTTTTTTTCTGGAACCGGGGATTGAACTCAGGCTCCTGTGCTTGCCAGTGAAGTGCTTATTCTACTGAGCCATCTCCCCAGCATCTGGTAGTGATAGCTTTACAAAAAAAAACCCTAAACAATACCAGTGATAATGAGTCCTCCATCTACCAGCTAATGGTGGACATATCATTCTCAGCGAGTGGATTGAAAATCCACCTCCAATATCCTTTTGTGTGAGTGTGCATGGGGGGCAAGTATATGTTACTGGAAATAGTACACAGGGTCTGTGCACTGAGCTACAATCCCAGCCCCTTTTTCATTTGTTAGATTTTGTTTTGAGACAGGGTCTCACCAAGTTGCTAAATTGACCTCAAACTTGCAGTCCTTCTGCCTCAACTACTCTGCCTCCAACATCCTGTCTTTGAAAATCTGTTTCCAGTATTACCATCTTGAGTCAAATACCCCCGGAAAAAGACTCTGAAACAGGAATTGGCATTTCCAGAGACGTGAAAACATGGAACATGCGGAGTCTGGAACATAAAGGGATAGGTGTTGTATAGACAGGAAGGTTGTACTATGATCCAGTTGGGACAGGGGCCTCGGGTTAACCTATATGCAGCTGCGATGACTCTTAAGGTTGTCTCAAACTGGGGTGGTGGGATCTGGTCTTGCTATATCCTGCACTAGCCAGGCATTGCCTAGGAGCTGCCTTGAGAGAGAGAAGGACCTATTGGGAAGGACAGCTTCCTCCAGCTGAAGGCGGTTAATAGGGAGTGCCTGTGGAGACACTGCCTCAGTGCTGAAGTGGGATCGGTGAGCACACCAGTGCGTTAAGACCTGGAACTTACTTTTGTGATTGAGAAGCCTGCTATACATCCACTTGGAGATGTTAAGTATCTAATTAAATATAAGAATTCAAAGCACCAAGGAAAGATCTGGGTTAGGGAAAAATTTGAAGTTGACAGCATTTAGGTGACATTTTAAAGACGTAAGACTGGGTCACCCAGGGATTTAAGAGAAACAGTCCAAACTTGGGACCCTGGAGCACTTCAAAGTTAAGAGTTAAAGAAGAGTGGAGAACAAATGAAATAATTGAAAAAGAGCAACCAGTGAGAGAAGAGGAAAGGAAGGGAGAGGAACTAGGAATCCAAGTGCAGAGAGGGTTTCCTGCAGCAATGGCGTGACTGCATCTGGATGTCCCCGCAACACTTCACACGTGCACAGGTGGGTCTTTCTGGAGATGGCTGGATTGTGGGGCTGTGATGATGGTTTAGGGTGTGTGAAACTGTCATTAAGGGTATGAAACAACTAGATTGGTTTAGCACAGTTCTGGGCATGATAAAGGAAGCCCCAACCTGTGATTGGGTGGCACCAGACAATAGGCTTGTAGCCTGAGTGGAATATAAAGAGACAGGAAGGTAAGCTGGCTGCTGCTCTGCTGCTGCTGCTACTGCTGCTGCTGCTGCTGCTGCTGCTGCTGCTGCTGCTGCTGCTGCTGCTGCTGCTGCCTGCATGCTCTGCCATAGACAGTTTCTCCTCTGCCCTGCCCCTTTGCCAACCTGCCTTGGAACTTGCTGACTATGGATTGAACCTTCTACAGATTGTGATGCAAAATAAACCTTTTCTCCTTTAACTTTTGGGTGTTGGACATTTTGTCTTCACCATAAAAAAGCTAAGACAGAAAAAAATAATAAATGATGTCAACTGCTATAAATAAGTCAAAGGAATGAGAAGATAGGCTTGACCATTGGGTTTAACCATGAAATCATCACTGGTAATCTCAGTTTTAGTAGAGTGAGTGAGAGTTAAAGCCTGATTAGGGTGGAAGAAAGAAAAGAGGAACATGGTAGGAATGTGCAGTACTACCTCTGCTATTCAGCATAATGCTTGAACACTGGCTAGAGAAATTAGGCAAGAAAGAAATAAAAAAGACATATAGGAAAGGAAGGGGCCGGGGAGATGGCTCAGTAGGATAAGCGCTTGACTGCCAAACGCAAGGATCTGAGTTCAATCCCCGGTTCCGCAAAAAAAAAAAAAAAAAAAAAGAAAAGGAAAGGAAAAGCTCAAGTTATTATTTGTACATATGATACTCTATGTAGAAGACCCAAAGAACTACATCAAAAAAATTCTCAGAACTTTCAACAATAACCAATTTCAGTAAAATAGTAAGATAAATTGAAGTCAGGTATTTCTATGCCTCCTGCTTTGCTCTTTATTTTTCCTGTTTTTCTCTTATTGCTCATAATTGCTTTTGCTATTCTGGGTTTCTCCTGGTTCCATAGGAATTTTAGGATTGTTTTTCTCTAGATCTGTAAAGTATGCTGTTGGCATTTTGAGTAGGACTTCATTGAATCTGTATAGTGGTTTTACTGAAATAACCAATTTCAGCAAAGTAGTAAGATACAAGATCAGCACACAAAAATCATTAGCATTTATGTATACCAACAATGAACAGATGACAATGAAATTATGAAAACAATACATTCACAGTTGCCTCAAGAAAAGTAAAAGGCTTAGGAATTACCCTAAACAAGGAAGTGAAAGAACTCTATAAAGAGAACTGTGGTAGTCTGAAGAAGGAAGCTGAAGAGGACACCAGAAAATAGAAATATGTCCCCTGCTCTGGGACAGCCAGAACCAGTATTGCTCTGGCTTAGGTTTAAGGTATGTGAAATTGGCGTTAAGGGTAGGTAACAACTAGATTGTTACAAAATGTCGATACTTCCAATACCACTATTCAGATTCAGTGCAGTCCCAATCCAAATACCAACAGCATACTTTACAGATCTAGAGAAACAGTCCTAAAATTCATATGGAACCAGGAGAAACCCAGAAGAGCAAATGAAATTATGAGCAACAAGAGCACAACAGGTAGGGGCCTGCTGGTGAGCTCCTGCCCATGCAAACGCAGTCAGGCGCAGGATACCGTGGTTCAATCTCCAGCTCCACATGCCTTACCAGACCCGTCCTTAAGGCAGTCTGAGCCAGCCAAAAATAAATAAATAAA
>NW_004524907.1:113371-125871 GCF_000260255.1 Octodon degus
AAAGATCTAAATACTAATACAGAAACATTAAACCTCCTGGAAGAGAAGATAGGTGAAGTATTTGAAGACATAGGTGTAAGAAAGCAGTTTCTGAACAGAACAGCAATTGCAGAATAAATAGCACCAAGAATCAACAAATGCAATCATTCCAAACTGAAAAGCGGGTACAGCAAAAGAATCAGTCAGTAGAGTGAAGAGACAGCCTACAGAATGAGGAAGAAAATTTGTCAGCTGCTTCTCAGACAAAGGACTAATATCCAGAATATACAAAGAATTCAAAACAAAATTAAACTACCTGAAATTAAAGACCTAGTCAAGAGATGGGCAAGGGAAATGAACAGACACTTCACAGAGGAAGAAATACAAATGATAAATAAAAAAATGAAGACATGTTCAACATCTCTGGCCATTAAGGAAATGTAAAATAAAATAATGATAAGATTCTGTCTTCCAGGCCGGGGAGATGGCTCAGTGGAATAAGTGTTTCCCTGGCAAGTGCAAGGGCCCAAGTTCAATCCCTAGTTCCGAAAAAAAAAAAAAAATTCTGTCTTCCTTCCAGAAAGAATAGGGATCATTAAGAAATCAAACAATAACAAATGCTGACATGGCTGTGGTGAAAAAGAAACCTTCCTTCATTCTTGGTAGAAATGCAAACTAGTGCAACCATTACGGAAATCAGTATAGAGACGTCTCAATGAACTGGAATGAGAAATTCCATACGACTCAGCTATACTTCTGCTCGGTACCTTCCCCAAGGAGTTCAATCAACATGCCTTAGCATCACATGCACACCAATGTTTATAGCAGCACAATTCATAATAGCTAAATCCTGGGATCAGCCTTTATACCGAGCAACAGATGGCTGGATGAAAAAAATTGGTATCTGTCTATCATGGAATACTGCATGGCTATAAAGACTATCTGAGGCATTTGTAGGAAAATGGATGCACTTGGAAAACACAGTGTTGTGTGAAATAGACCAGACACACAAGCTTAAAACCATATGATGTCTCTCATTTGAGTGAGGCAAAGAACAAACAAAGAAAATGATAAAGGATGGAGAGAAGTGGACATAGACATGGATCTCTTGCAATAGGGAAGTGGTCCACAGGAAACAGGGCAAGGGGTGAGGAAGAAGGGAACAGAAACGTGAGGCACAGTATGTGCCATGCACAGGAACCTACGAACCCCAATCAGCGTAAACACTGTACGCCATAACAGGAGCTAAGACAAGCAGTATCAACAGAATGAAAAATAGATAAGGGAGCTGGAGAGGGAAGAGGAAGGAGAAGGGATTATGAAAGAAAGAAAGAAAAAAAGAAAGAAAGAACTGTCATATGTACATGTAACCATTCCCCAAGCCAATTGTAAACTACATGAACTGCAAACATACACAAATAATTTTTTTAAAACATTTGAAACACTGACTTAGATTACTTCTGTTATGAATTTATATAAAGATGATATAGTTATAAACTCCACCCCTTATGCATACAGATCTTATATAAGCAACTCTAAAACCTAATAAATTAATAATTTAAGTATAAGCAAAATAAAATTCAAATTGATCACATTAAGTTAATGTGATATGTAATCTTGTTTTTGTTGTTGTTGTTTTGAGGACTGGGAATCGAACTCAGGACCTTGCACTTGCCAAACAGGTGCTGTGCCACTGTGCTACATCCCCCAGCCCATAATCTTGTTTTTAGTTTAGTTTAGTTCAGTTGAGCTTAGTTTACTAATTCATGTATATAGTACATAATGTTCATATTCCTTGTGGAAAGTTGATTCGTGTACATGTAATCTTGTTTAATTTAAGCAAAATCATCAGCACAGAGATCACTGATAAAAATGTAACATTTTTTATGAATTTAGTTCTCTGACTTTGTGCATAAAGAATTTGAATTTGAAGCATTATCATATCATTACCAATAATTTTCTTGTTTTCTTTCTTCGTGGGTTTTTTTTTTTTTTTTTTTTTGTATTTTTAGTAAAGGTCTACAGGGTCTCACTATGTAGACCAGACTCCTTGTGATCCTCCTGTGTTCAGCCTACCAAGGAACTGGGATTACAGGTGTACGCCACACCCGGTCTCTATTGTTGCCTCCGTGCGCCCCAGGGCACCATCAAACCCTGGCTGCTGTGTCTCCCTAAACAGGGGCTTTAATCCACTGAGCTATTTGGCCAGGCCAATTTTCTTTTTTAATAGAGGAACTCAATCAAAAATTTATTTTTGGATGGTTCAGTCAATGTAAGGGCTCACCTTCCACAAATAAAATAAATCCTAAAAATTCCTTTAAGAAAAACAGTTAATTAGCATTATTGATTTATTCTCTGTCGCTGAACTATAGCAAGGTGGTATGCACAACGCATAGGATTAAAACACTTAACAATACTGAACCAAAAGAATATCGAACTTTCTAATATCCACAGATGCTTTCAAGTTTGATGTTTCTACTCTTCTGTCACACAAGGGTGAAGGAAATTCTCCCAACTCTTTTACTTTCTTGACACAGCACATAACCTTCATCCACAGAAGATTCTAGAAATGTATTTGAACTTCACTTGGCAGGAACATGAACATAAACAGACATAAACCCACGCAGCAAAACTGGCCATATTTAATTTTTAAGCTAATTACTCATACTTTAGAAAAATTTGTTTTTTAGAGACTAGAAGCTGATAAAAGGATCAGAAGTATGTTTGCAGAGACAGTTGATTGGCCTCTTCTCTGCACCAGAATGAAAAGAAACAGCTCTGTTGAAGTTCTCAACCCTCCCTCCTCCTCGGTTGTTCTCTTCCCTTTCCCCAAACAAACGGGAAACAAGCTATTGTCAGGTGCAAGGCGACACATTCACACCTGTGTGCCCCATCCATTTGAATGTTTAAGATCTTTTTAAAACCTATTATTGTGGAGGAAAGGTACTGTTTCTGGACCTTTCCTCTCTCTCTCTCTCTCTCTCTCTCTCTCTCTCTCTCTCTCTCTCCCTCATTAAAGAAAATTCCAATTCTGACTTCCCGAACTAGAGAAGTAGTCTAGATTTGGGGCTGGAGAAGAATTTCTGAGAAAATATATCATACACACACACACACACACACACACACACACACACACACTCCTAGAATTTAAACTATACCTATCAATGAACTCTAACCAGCTACTAGACTAATCTGAAGCCAGCAGTTACAGGCCTAGGCCATGTGCTCTGCCCTGAGATGCCCTAAGGTCTTCACAGTGTCCTCTTCTGTCCCATCCTGGCACCAGAGCTGGCTCTGGGTGGGAGTTCTGTTCCTGATGGCTTCTTCCCTTTCCTCTGCAAGCTCCCTCACTCAGGCTTCTGCTTCGTCCTATGCCGCCAGCCGCACTCAGAGGGAGCAGTTGCTCCGGAACCCCCTGCTGTGAGGTCTGGAGGGGGTGGGCTGGCATGGAGAAGAGATGGAGCAAGCTCATCTCTAGGCAAGCTCAACTGCTGAGACGATGCCCGGACTTTGTCTTTCAGAGTTTGGATGATAAACTATAATGCACAGAATATGGTCCCCAGGTCCAAGTTAATGCCTTTTAGATATAAAAATGATGGGCAGTGATGCTTCAGCTAAATGGGGATGCAGCGCATCCTAAGGCTCTTCCTAAATAGAAACTTCTTTCATTCAACTGGATTTCCTGATCTGAAAGCTATAAATGGCCCGCAGACCACTGAAGGCAGATGGAAGGATTCCATCTTTTCTGGAAGAGAGGGAAAGAGGGGAAAATGGACAAAGTCCTAAAGTTTGAAGCACATGCAAGCTGAGTGCTTCCTGCCTGGCATGCTCCTAATTCCCTTCTGAAAAGTTCTGTTCATTGCTTTTCTTTTTCATTTTTATTTCTCTGCCTTTACTTTTTTCTCACTTGTTCAACAAGCATTTATTAAGCCCCAGTTAAACTGTCTGCTAAGTGTCTCGAGGTTCACAGGTGAAAAATACTTCCACATCTATAGGAAGAAAGACAATGCGCTGCAAAGAAAAAAAAATAGATAACTAATTACAATATGTGGCCACCCATTAAATTACTCAAGTCTGTTATAACCATCACTGTTCATTGGTGTACTTCTTAATTTTCAGTTGCAATCTGCACAGAGCAGAGCTCCCCCTGGCTTGCTCGGAGTCTGTAGCCTCCGCCGACGGTCTTCCAAGGAAGGGCACTCAATGGGTATCTTTTGATAATGAAGATACAGACTTGTATATAATGACAACTAATCCATCTATAGATTGCAGACACTTTGTGCGAGGCTGTGTCTAATTGTCCGTTTTATGTAGCAGCTAATCCACTGGGAAAGTGCCTTCAGTGCTTAAAAAAAAAAAAAAAAACCAGTGTAGCAACACTCCCCTGCTGCCACCTGGTGCTTTATTTATACCAAGTCACACTCAGAATAGTAGATAATGCTACTGAAAATCATTTGCCATGTCCAACTGTAAAACACAACCCTATCCCGCAGCACACATGTAAATACTCTCGGTCGGTCAGTCGGTCTGTCTGTCTGTCTGTCTCTCTGTCTGTCTGTCTCTCTCTCTCTCTCTCTTTCTCTCTCTCTCTCTCCATCGTTGCTTCTATCTCTGTTTGCCCAGCACAGATATGACTTCATCAATTACTTCCTCATATCCCATCTACTGCTTTCATGATAGCTGTGATAAAGAACTATGTTCAATTCAGACCAGAGAATGGAGCTGCTACGGCTTAAATAAGAAGTGTCCCTCAAAGCCACGTGTGCTTAAAGCCTCAGGTCCCAGAGTGTTGTTGACTGGATATTGTGGAACTTGGGGAGGTGGCTGAGGGGAGGGTCTCAGGTGCCTGGCACACTCCCTCCAAGGGAGCTGAGGGATCCTGCTCCCTCCTCAGTCTCTTTGGCTTCCTGGCTATGAAGTGAGTGGTTTTGCTCTTCCATGTGTCTGACACGATAGGCTCCCTGGGCCCTGGCCCAAAGCAACAGGACCAACTTCAAAGCTGCAAGAAGAAATCTTTTCTCTTTATAAGTTGATTATCTGAGGCATTTTGTGACAGTGATTAAATGCTAACTAACACAGGAGTAAAGATATTACAATTGGAAAATCTTTCTGGATAACAAAAACATGTGCTACAGTGACGAATCCAACTGTGTAGTGTTAAACGTTAATGAAGCATGAGCTTGTTAGTTACTTCTTTGTCAAATATTTTTGGACACCTGTAGTGTAAGAGACATAATTCAAAGCTCTGGTGAGCAGGAGAAATACATTCTCTGCTCTAAAAGGAGCTCCATTATAGTTTAGTTTGGAAAGCCCTGCTAAACTCCAAAAGGCAAGAATCAGGGGGGAAACACACATGGAATAAGAGATGTGGCCACGGTGCTGCTTCAGTCATGGTGGCCCAGAGCAGCCATCCAGTGGCCAAGGGCGGCACCGGTCCCGGAAGGAAAGCCCTGCCACCTTCAGGGGCCCTGGGAAGGCCAGGGCAGCAGGGCCTTGTAGCTGAGCCAGGAGCAAGTGGCAAATGTGGGGGCTGTGGGGCAGGCAGGGCTGCATCACGAAGCACCTGTGCTCGTGCGTGTGCTGCAAGCCCACAGTCAGCCCTCCAGCTCCGGGGTTCCCTGTTCTCAGGGTCAACCCACTGCAGAGTGAAGGTATTTGGAAAAAGAAAACCGTATCTGTGCTGAATTTGTGCAGGCTATTTCTTGTCATCACCTAAGCCATACAGCAATTATTTGCAGAGTGTTTACATTATATTGAGTATTATAAGTAATCTAGGATGATGTAACATAGGTGAGAGAGTGAGCATAGGTTATACACAAATAGTACAAAATTGTATAGAAGGAACTTCAGCATCTGGGGATCTTGGTATCTGAAGAGGATCCCAAAACCAGTCTCCCACTGACACCAAGAGATGATTGTGTGTGCAAAGGCAAAACCATTACAGTCATTTAAAGAAATGTAATCAACACAAAATAATTGTATATACTGATGTGAAATGGTATGATATTTCAATACAGGTATGTAATGTGTAAGGATCAAATCAGGACAGTTAGCATAGCCATACCCCTCTAACATTTACCATTCCTTTGTGGTGGCAACATTCAAAATCTCTGAATTTAATGTTTTAATTTACAGTAAATCATCATTAACTTGAGTCACTCTGTTATAATATGCAATGGTAGAACTTACTCTTCTTAATTTCATAACTGTTACCCATCCCCTCCCTTTCCCCAGCCTGCTGCCCCAGAAGCCTCTAGCATTCTACTCTCCTCCTCTCTGCTTCTCTGAGGTTAACGTATTTGAGCCTTAGAAATGAGAGCATCAGGTGTCTGTCTCTCTGTGCCTGTCGTTTCGCTTAACATAATACTTCCCAGACTCCTCCACATTCCTCATCCAGAGGACAAGAGGACTCTATTCTCTTTACAGTTGGATAATGCTCTGTCGTGCCTTTAGGCCACATGTTTCTAATCCATTCACCCACAGAAGGACACTGCAGTGAGTTAGGTCCATTTCTTGGCTTCTGAGAACAGCACTGCAATAAACCTGGGAGGAGGATGTCACTCAACATATTCATTTCAGTTCCTTTGGTTAGGGACCCAGTGGCAGAATTGCTGGGTCACGTGGTAGTTCTATGTTTAGTTCTTAAAGGAATATCTGTGCTGTTTTTCATAAAGGCTGTACTGATTTACATTCCCACCAACAGTATCTAAGTTTCCCTTTCTCCACATCTTCACCACAATACTTTTTGTGTTTTTCTCTGTAGTAGCCACTCTGAATGGAAATGATGGGTCGTAGAAATTCACGAGGTGAATGACATCACGACCTCTGTTCTTCTGACTGATTACTCTGGAGCAGGGGTTACAGGTGGAGGAGTAGCAGTTTGAGACCAGTGGTAAGGCGATGGTAGAGAGATTGGTGTGTTACAGCAGACAGTCCAGGTGGAAGAAGTTTTCAGCTTTGAGATACGCTGTGTTTTGTATTTGGAGTCAAAGATATAGTGAAGCCCTAGATATGACGACATGAATGAAAAAGACAATCAAATAGGACTCCGAGGGCAACCGGGTAGCTAGCTCTGCTACGATGGGAAGGCTGGGGTGGGGAGTGAAATGCTAAGGAGGAGCAGGGACTCACTGTCTCTACTTGGCCAAATTAGGACTGAGAGTTTTCAATTTCCAGATGAAGAAGAAGACAGGGAGATGCTAACTCCACAGCTACATCCACTCTGGAGTGGTGAGAGCTGTCAGCCTGTAGAAGGCTCGTGACACTGTGCTTGCTCACCTTCCTCTGCCTCATAGCTCTGTGTAATAATGTCTTTACCTGATACCTTCTGACCCGGCTCTCAGAAAGGCACACCTCCGCTGCAATATTTACGGAGTGAAAGATTGGAAGATGTGGCGCAAGTCTGCCTCTACGTAAGTAACCCCCGATGCGAGCGTAACTAACGTGTCCGCCTTGGGGGCCTCGGCCGTCACCACTCTCGTTTCTCAGTACCGCACTGAGAGTGGAGAGGCGAGCAAGGACCAAGATGTCACATGCACGGCACAACCAACACTTGAACCTGATGCGTCAGCCCGAGCACAGCGTCGCCTCAGCACTCGTGTTGCTGCCAGCGTGGTCTGATCATTAGGGCCACGGGACCTGGGCAAGGCCAGGTATGTGGACATGCTGTGAATTAACTTAATACTACATTCTTAATCTCCTTCGGGAGTGTTCATCCTCTACCATTCAAGGCGGAGAGTTCTGGCAAGGATAGCACAGAACAAATAGACCCCGGGCTTTCAAAATAATAATTTCTTCCTGGAAGCAGTCCATTCATCTCTGTCTACAAGGCTTCTTGGAGTCCTGTTCCGTTTTAATTCTCAGTCTGGAAAAGCCAGACACCTGCGTCTTCTGTGCCTGCGGCCGCAGCAAGGTCAGACGCGCGCCTTCCCGCAACGCGCCACTAGGGGGCTGCAGAGACTCGCAGTGCCCGGCGCGGGGCCTAGAGCACCGAGCCCTCGCTCTCCAGGCTAGGAAATCCGAGCCTCGGAAAGATTAGGTAGTGCTCCCGCGGCTATCCAGCGGGTTCACGGCACAGCCACGGCTCCATGCAGTCCTGGTTACTCGACATTCGGTGCTATAGGGGAAAGCACAGTACATGGCATTTGGGGCCCGAGTCCTGTGTCGCTCTATCTCCTCTTGAGTACTTGGTCAAGTGTCCCAGCTTCGCCGAACCTCTGCATCCTCCTGTGCCTGGTGGCTGATGAGCATTTCAGCCGCGCGGCTTACGGTGTGTGGTTGTGTTGGTGGCTAAGTTCACTCGGCTGAGGGGCCTGGCACTCAGTGAACACTCCCCAAATGCCAGGTCATCGTACCTTCCTGCTGGGTCCTGGATCTCTCTGGCATAGCTCAACGTCAGCAGCCCTAGGAAACAAGCGCCAGCGATCCTCTCTGGTTATAATAAGGCTTTCCTGCCTGTGGAAGTATCGCTCGTGAAGGGCATTACACACCAAAACACAACGACCAAAATCCTACGAGGTAAGAGTATCTTTAAGCCAACCAGAGAGGAGGGAAAGAAGCCAACCTCCAGGCCACTGTGGCAGAGTTCGGTTCTCCAGGCTCTTTTCATCCACCACCACTCAGTGGACGTGGACCTTTGTGGATTGCCACTAAAGGCAAAGGAAGGTGTTAGGCATCAAAGGAGGATACAGAAATCCCTCATCAACCACCCTTCCATGCCGAGCACTGCCCTGATTTATCTTATTCCACTTCCACAGCAGTGCTGCGAATTAAGGGTCCTGAACCAGCGTGGCTTCAGGGATGAGGAAACCGAGGAGAGAGATAATTCACATCCTCAGTGCCGCTGCTCTGCCCTTCCGTGGGCGCCCACCAAGGCCACAGGTTCCAGGAAAACAGGGCGCATGCGCGGATGTCACCTGGCTGCGCGGGCTGTGAGCAATTGCGGTCCTAGGGCTTCGTGAGGCTGAGGCAGGAGTGTCAGAACTTAGAGACTTAGCAGGACCCTGGCTTCGCAGGAAAAAAGGGCTGAGGATGTAGCTCAGTGTGGAAGAGCTTGGGATCAATCCCCAGTTCTGAAAACGCTCCTAATGTACATACTTAGAGCTGAGTTTTATAGACTATTTCCTCCCGAAAGCAAGTCGGATTAAAAGCTGCAATGAAAAGGCTAACACTGAGCTGGTATACGGGTGTGCCTCGCTACCAGCGCACCCTGGAAATTAATTTCACGTTGAGTTCTTCTCTTAATAAAAAATAAGAAACAAAAAAAAACCACCTAAAGTGTCTCTGGGAGGTAAACAATGAGCCAAGCTCCAGGAAATTCCTAAAGCATTCAGCACAATCAAAGGCTGACCTGGCCTAATTGGCAGGAGAAGGAAGGAGACAGGGAATCCTAGCTCCCTTCCACCTCCCCCTGCCCGGCCCACCTGGCAGACTGCCACTTGCAGATGCCGTGGCGGGGCACCGCGTTTGCAGGGCTGCCTCCCTGGGCCGCCTTGTGCTGCCGCCAGCGGGTCAGCTGGATTAGTCCTTTGGCGCATCTTCTGAGCAAGGGCGCTCATGGGCTCTTCCAAAGCGGTGCCTGAGGGGCCAGGGAGATGGCTCAGTGGAATAAGCGCTTCCCTGGCAAGCGCAAGGGTCTGAGTTCAATCCCCAGTTCTGAAAAAAATAAAAAAAAAAAAAAAAAAAAAAAAAAAAGCGGTGCCTGAAACAGCTGGACACCTGAGTGTAACCTGACCCGGGAAACATCACTCCACCCCGTACAAAGCGCTCCTCCAAGGGCCGGGCAGAGGAAGTCATAATTAGAACCATTTATTCATCCAACAGAACTGAGGCCCCAGTAAAGAGTCGAATGCAATTCTCAACCCCTGCTGTACACCAGAATCACCTGGGAACTTTTACAAATACCAAATACCAACACCACAGCTCTGCCCACAACCAATTAAATAAGTATAGCTGGGAGTGGAGCCCAGGCTTTTGTGTTTTTTAAAAAGCTCACTGGGTGATTCTCGTGTGGTTGAGAATGACTATGTTACATTTATGTAAAAGAAACTGAACCAAGCCTAAAGGAGCTGACGGTTCCACGGAGCACTGAAGTTTACAATTTTGTGTTTTCTTCTAGCAGGTGACCTTAACCCGACTTCACAACCAACCTGAGAGAGTGTTGTTACTATCCTTTTCACGATTAAGGCTCAGAGAATGTTTGAGGTTGCCCAAAGACACAGGGCAGGTAAGCAGCAGAATGGGCTCAGGAATTAGATTTTCTGATTCCAAGACTCCTGCTCTCATGTCATGAAGCAACCTATAGAGAACCGGACTTGAGAGGAAGCGCAGAGAACACCCGAAGTGCGTCTTGGCCAGGGGTGTGAGCCCGGGGAATCAGCTGGGGAGCATCCTCAGTGCCTCTCTGCCACCTAACTGGTGTCCACCACTAGCTGATGACTGCCACTGTTCCTCAAACGGGGCCATGTTGATCCACTGCTTGCTTATTTAAAGGTTCTCATTAAAGATTTTCTAGGCCATAGAACCGTGTGACCAGAGATCAACTTGTCGTCTCAACAATTGGCTTTGGGACATGCTAATGATGATTCCTGAGCAGAATATAACTTATTGAACAAACTCTTTGAATAGCTCGTATTAGCATGTCAGCTGATCCGCTGGCTATTAATTCATGGTCAGGTGTTAGAAAGGCATCCTGTGTTCACAGGAAAACAGAGAGAGACAGATGTAGCTCATGACCACCCAGTAGGTCACACTCAGAGACTTTGAAATCTAACTTCTTCTCAGGCTGACTGACCAGCCTTATATAAACTTCTGCTTCTTCAAGTTACAGTCTTTCCTCCCCTGGAGTGGGCTGTCACATTCTCAAAGTGGCCTCAGAGGTAGTTAGCATAGTAATCTATGTGCTGGCACTTTGAGAAGTAGGAGTTACTCTTTGTAGACAAAGTCACTAATCCCTTCCCTACCCTCTTCAGCCGCTTTGGCCTGAGTTCTTCCGTCTGCTCTCCTAACCCTCTTCTTCCTCACTCCTGGTATTTGTCACAGAACAGTTCACCTATTTCCCACACGGGAACCACCAATAAACTGCAACCCTTTCATTTTGCAAATGAAGGGACAGAGGTCCAGAGGGTGACTTGGCCAGGCTGCTCCTCACCCTTGCCTCCTGTCATGTCCCACTCAGCTAAGACAATGATGCATCCAGTAGAGCAGATTCCATTTGCAATGCAGACTGGTGCTACCCACAGATACTAGACTCATTATAGGGGCTGCTGAGCTTAGGTCCAGCCTTGGCCAAAAGTGACAATAAAAGCAATGATAGTCTTAGAGCATATCACTTCTGTTAGGTCCAGAAGGAAAACTCAGCGATGATGCTAAAATCCACTACAAACACCTTGATATGTGAAAAATCCATGCCTGTTTTTTAAAGGAGAACACACCAGGAGAATAATTCAAAGAAATAAATCTGTAATAATAGGATTTTGGTCTGTGATGTTTTGATGCAGCTGCCCTTGATTCCTTGATTAACAACAGTGATTATATTACAATAATAATATCTACCTGTCATTTACCTCTCAGAACACACTCAGTGTGTTCCAGGTAATGTAAAACATATTTGGGGGCTGGTGAGATGGCTCAGTGGTCTAAAGCACCTACTTAGAACAAGCTCAGCAAAGCACAGGGACCGAGGTTCAATCCCCCAGCACCACATGCCAGCCAGCCCCGCCCCCTGGTGGGCTGAGCTGGCCACACACACACACACACACACACACACACACAAATAAATAAAATTTAAAAAAAAAAACATATTTGCTGTGTCATTTACTGCCCATGTATTGCAACCCTTATTTTCTCCCTACACAGATATGGAAACTGAAACCGAGTTGGTAGTAACTTTCTAAGTTCCCATAAGTTAACAATCACCTGAGCTATCGCCGGGTCTGTGTGCCTGAGACTTCGTGCCACATATGTCAACCACACCAGGGGTCCCTCCGCTTGAGCTGATGCTTCTCTCAACAAACATCCAGAAATTGTGCATGGCGGGCGCTGCACGTAGATCCGAGGAAGCAAAAGGGCGACGGGCAGTGCCCCCCTGGGCTGAGCAAGCTGCAGCCACTCCTAAGTGGTCCCCCGATCTCCTCCCTACCCCACCCTCGCTGGACCATTCATCTCGTTAATCATGGATGCTGGAGGCTGTGTAGGAAACATGCAGTTTGAGCACAGCCTGGTCCAGTCTGGGAATGGAGCCTGATGCCTGTGACATTCATCAACTGGTTCGTTTCAGAAAGGCATCCATTTGCACCAGCTGCTTAAAAAGCTCTCGGCCCTCAGGAGATGCTCAGCCAATCGCAAGGCAAAAGCAGGGAGTTTTTCTGGTAACCACATTCAACTCGGTATCTGTCTGCTGCTTTGTTGGTTGAATAATTTCAGTGAAGCTCAGGAGAGTGAAGAGTAGAGTTAAAAGGAATGGTTTTATTTCCTTAAAATTATTATTCTTATATTTATGGCTTACATTTGTCTGCAATGCA
>NW_004524907.1:128371-197824 GCF_000260255.1 Octodon degus
ATGTGTAATATCTAATATTAGCTCACTGATAGCAACATAAATCTAAATTGAGGAAGTCCATTATTAAAGTCATATTTAGGAAAAGGAAAACTCTAATAAGTATTAAAAAATATTGGCTTATTTCATGGTGTCACATGCCCATAATCCCCAAACTCTGGGAGGCTGAAGCAAGAGTATCACAAGTTCAAGCCCAGCATGGGCAACTCAGGGCTTTAGCAAAACTGTCTCAAAATAAAAATAAAAAATAAAAAATGTAAAAAGGATGGGGATGTAGCTCAGTGTGAAGGCCCTGAGTTCAATCCCCAGTACCAAAGAAAGTATAAATACAACAGATGCTAAAAAAAATCAACTTACAATTGATTGCTAAAGTCAAATTTAACATAATAATGACTGGCATTTATTAATTCAGACACTAATTTAAATTCTGTATTAGTAACTCCCTCATCACTAGAGCCCTCAGAGACAAATACTTCTACCCATTTTTGGAGCTAAAAAGCTGAGATACAGATTGGTACAGGTAGCTGACTTTCATTTATTTTCTATTCCCTCACTGGTTCTAAGGCCAAGTAGCAAGGAGCAGAGAACAATTTTTAAGTAGAACAAAACTGTCCGACATTAACTCTGGAGATCTGAGTCTTTATGGGTTGATTCAGTGGACTGGTAGATAACTTACAAGATGCTTTCAGTTTTAAACCCTGAAAAATCTTTCTTAACTTTATATTCTGTGGGAATAAGCTAACTAATGGAAAGAAATGAGAAAAGGTAGAAAGTAGACTAAAGATATCAAAACTTTAAAACATGCTACTGAAACTCCTACAGAGTTAGTGCAAAAGAACTAGAGGTGAGTAGGCAACCCGTAAATATTGGTTCAATGAAATAAATGTATGAAACAAATACCACTAGGCCAGTGAGATAGCTCAGTGAACTAATTGCCTGCTTAGGGAAGCACAGCCGGCCTCATCCCTGAGCCAGCTGAGACCAGGTGTGTGACACACACCCGTAATCCCAGTACTGGGGAGGCTGTAAACAAGAGGATCACTATGAGTCTGAGCTATGCAGTGAGACCCTGTACCAAATACATTGAGAGAGAGAGAGAGAGAGAGAGAGAGAGAGAGAGAGAGAGAGACAGAGACAGAGACACAGAGAGATAGAGACACAGAGACAGAGACAGAGAGAGAGAGAGAAACCACTAGTGGGGGAAAAATAAAATCCTTGCTCAGAGATGGAAAAGATTGCTGCCATTCTGTATAACAGAAAAAAAAATGAGTAGGTGGTTGGCATACACCTATAATCTCAGCACTCTGGGAGGCTGAGGCAGAAAGATTGCAAGTTTGAGCTCTGAGCTCAGCCTACCAATTTAGCAATTTAGTGATAGCTTATCTCAAAATAAAAAATAAAAAAGAGTAGAGGTATGACTTAGTGAAAAGACCATAGGTTCAATTCTCAGTACCAGCAAAAAATAGTGCAAGCATCTAGTTCACTAGTGGGGAGCCTACGGCATGCATGTTGTTTTTCTTTGCAGATAAAAGATGTTAATGTAGGAGTTGCCTTTTTTCCTAAACTAAAACCTGAGTGTCCAAGTTCAATTATGATGTTGGCACTTTGTAATAAATGAGTAGGTTTGGGGCTGCAGTTTGGATAGTCCTCTCTAAAATTCACCATCACTGGTAAAGTCTGTGATTAACTCCCAGGGGGATTGCTAAGGAGCATGTCTGTCCTAGGGACATGGAGGCCAGGTGTTCCATGGCAGGGCTGTCAGGAGTATGAGTGCTAGGATCATTCCACTTCAAGTTCAAACCTATGCTACTCCCCTTGAAGGTGACTTTGGGCAAGTCACTCAATTGTTCGGTGCCCTGTTTTTCTTTCTTATCACTGGGGGATAATAGTGCATCTTCTTCATAGGAACGCTGGAAATAAATGGAGATCATATACGTAAAGCCCCCGCACGGCACGGGCATCATCACTTTAGCCAATGTTACTTCTCCCGAGTTGTTGCTCCTGAGACAGACAGGAAGGAATAATGGCAGCATCGATCGTGCAGCTTTTCATCATCACCAGCCTGATCCTTCCCTAACGGAAGTTGTGGCAGTGCTGAAAGGTGCTGGCAATGGCTGGTGAGATCTGTGACAAATGCTGGAGGGACTGATGCCAGGCATCAATGGAGAAGAGAAGGTTGAAGGGTCTGAACATGCAATATAGGCAGAAAGAGAGCTTTAGAAGAGCTGACCAGCTGTAGCCCTCCTTCTCATCTGAGGGCAGATCCAGAGGGAGGAGCTCGTTCAGACAGAGCAGGGAAGAGTTTCCTGCTAGGAGCTGGGGAGAGAGTTCCAAAGGGGACAAAGGGTCTGCCTCCTACTTTGCAGAGATTTTTCATGTAAATAGATTCTTTTCTTAATAAACGTGGGACTTAAGGCCCAGGGTACCTTGGAATGAATCACCAGAGCTAAGAGCCTAACAGTATAAGTGTTCTGTTGGTTGCTGAACTCTAGTGTTTCATATTATATCACCATTTGATGGCCACCTACTATGCACCCAACATCCTCCTAGGCCTCTTCTGTTGCCGGCCTTCCCGAAGCCCACCTGTGTACATGGGCAATCCCTATTCAACTCGAGGGCTGGTACATTTCCCCAGGAGCTCATTTCCAACGTGTGTGCCTGCCAACAGGCTGCAGGAGGTGGAGATAACTCCATTCGGATGCGAGAGACTCCTCAGGGCCTAATCTTCTCCCTCCTGCCGCCTAGCAACCAAAGCCCTGGAAGTCATGTCCAAAACACACTGGTTTTCCTGTTTCTTGGGTGCTGAGTAATGTGGGTAAATTCAAGAGAAGGCTGGTATAAATGGGCCGTTTTTACAAGTGAGCACACTCCACAGAGGAATGACAGCAGTGAACCCGAGTAATAGCAAAGCATAGCCAGCTACTGAGACCAGAAGGCTGGTGGATGCTCGGAGCTCTGCTCAGGTGTGTTTTGAAAGGGTGAAGCAACTCAGAGGATGTCCCCAAGAGAGAAAATTCCATGAGGACAGACTATTATCAAGCTGAAGGAAAAGACTGCCAAAGACGAGACTGATTCTAGACCATCCTCTGAAGAAACTAGTGCTGGTGTGCTCAAACCTCACCCTTGTTAACACTGCCTGATCTTCTGAGAAATAAATGCTCAGGGTTACACTGCATCCTTCCTAACCTGCCAGCGGGCCAAGCCCAGCCTGGGCTGAAGCTCAGAGGAGGGAGAGCAGTGTAACCTGACCTTGCCGCGGCCAGCTGGCTGGAGGGCAGCTGGGAAGCATGGGGAAGGCTGGCAGGAGATGTTCCCGACCTTGATAGAGGCTTTACTTCCTCTGTCTTCTTCCCTGCCCTCCTACAGAATTGCTTAGTCCTCTGGAAAAACCCTAAGTCTCAGTGCCCAGGTTCCCCATACATAGGGATGATGATGTTTGTTTTCCATGTCTTTAGTGTCTTCTGAGGCTTTGTATTCTAATATTTAGAGAGCACCTCAAATTTCTTCAACAAAAGGCAACCATCAGAAAATACCTGAAGCTGTTATTGCCAGCTGATATTTATTAAGTATTGACTTTGGATATTTTATAATTTTCCATTTAGTTTTCAGGTCTCACAACAGCCTGGTAAGGTAGGTATTGCTATCTCTGCCTGGCAATAAGTAAAAGAAAAGTAAATGCTTCTAAATATGCATAGGCAAAAGAATCCATATAAACTGCAATTCAAAAATTTCCTGTATGTCACTCAGCCTCTGTTAAACACTTTGGATTAAGTCTCCTCCAACCGGTTATTTATTTATCCATTCAACAGCAACACACTGGATATTCTTTTCTTCCATCTTTAATTCTTCTTGCCTGCCCTTCTCTATGCTTGTGTCTGTCTGTATCTGTACATATGTGTCTCTGTGTCTCTTGCAGTCTTTTGGCCTCACTCTAACACACACACACACACACACACACACACACCCCTTAAGCCAAGTGGTGAAGTGCTCATATATGACCAAGTTCCTGGCCCTACTTTACAAAGAGTTGTTTCCCTTTCCCCTCCTGCCACTCATCAGCACACAGCTGCCAGGGGCCTCTCTCTGCCTCGGCCTGCTGAGGAGGCCGGCTCATCCCTGTGAGCACGTGTGAGCCTTCGTGGGCACAATCTGCAGAGGTTCAGCCATTGTTGTACACTATCATCCATTTAATAATAAATTATATATTTCTGTGTGGCAAGTCTTCTGTTGAGGCAAGTCTCCCTTTCTCATGTTTTTGTCTTGTTCCTGGAAACAAGAGTCTCATCTTGTGGCTGTTTCATATATAGCCACACGTGCTCGACACATGATAGGCATTCAGTAAGTATTTGTTGGTTTTACATCCCGTCCCCTCCCCTTCCTGGGAATGGGTCTGTGTAATTACCCTCCTGGACACATTCTGTCCCTTGCCAGGTAGTTTTCTCTCCCTCAACCCATCTTTGTCCTTTTTTTTTTTCATTTTCTCCTATTTTCAGTTAACTCTGCAGAAGGCATGAGGTTATATTTATTTGCTGAGTTACCTGCAGATAAAAAGTTAACCAGGTATGGGGAGATAGCTGGGCTGTCAAAGCACCTGCCTGACAAGACCTGGGTTCGATCCCCAGCACCTCATGCTGTGCCAGCCCTGGAACCCCAGGCACTTCATGTGGGCCACCAAAATCAGGTGTGGTGGTGCATGCCTGTAATCCCAGCACCAGGGAGGCTGAGACAGGAGGATCACTACAAATCTCAGCTGTGTAGTGAGACCCTGTACCAAATAAATAAATAATCTAGCAAATAAATGCAAACCAAATTCAAAGTCTGACAATCTGAGTTTGGGTCACTAATGATGGAGTCTCGGCTGTACGACGTTGGCTAGGCTCTGGGACTCTTCAGAGTATCCATTTCCCCCACAAATATTACCTCCAGGTCTTTCTCCTCTCAGACTATGCTACTGAAAAATATCTTGCAACAGTCATCAATGTCCTACATATAGCTAAATCCAATATATCCTTTTCAGCCCTTTTATTTTGGTCTCTCAGCACATTTGTCTGTATTGACAGGTTTTCCTTGTCTCGACACTCTTTCTTCGGCTTTTGTAATCCTGCATCTGATGTTCTCCTGACCACCCCAGCTCTGCTGCTGTTCATTATCATTCTTCTTATTATTAAAATAAGAGCTACCGCCAGTTGATGCTTCCTATATGCTACAGTTATGAAGGCCTTTGCAGAGGCCACTCTATAAAGCGAGTGCTATAATTGCCCCAATTAGAGGTGATGAGTCCGAAGTTCAGAGACATATGGCCAGACTTCTCTGATTCTAAAGAATATTTTCCCAATGAAAACAATATGCCTCCTAATTTCCTTTACAGATTCTTTCCTTCTACTCTTCTCTTTATACTGGAAGTTTCTTGGAGGTCTGTCCTGCACCCAGCTCTGTCCTGTCCACTTTCTGTGGAGAACCTCATCTACTTATCTTTAAGAACCATCCACACGGCTTTCTTACCCCATTGCTATCTTCAGTCTGTTTTCCTCTCCTGAACTTCAGATCTTTGTCTCCACTGAACAGCGAGATGCAGTGTCGCAAACATGCTGTATGATGGAGGGGACCAGTTTTTTCTCTCTCAAACATGCTCTTCCTTGCAGGCTTCCTCACTCAGTAAAATCCTACAACCATGCAGCCACCAACTGTCTCAAGTTAGACAACTCAGCATCATCTTCTAGACTTCTCCTTCATCTTCCTTAACATGGTTCCCAAAGCCCTTCAAGTCTTGGGGTGTGCTTCTCTTTGTAGCTTCATTTCCTCTAACTTGTGCTTCACCTACTGTGATCCCTGAATTACAGACCCTGGAGTGATCCACATTCACTTGCTTGGTTCTCTGGCTCCCCTGACTCTAGGTCTTCTATAAATTGTGTCTCTAACTGCAGTGTTCCTTCCTTGCTCAAACTTACTTTTCTCAGTTTAATGTCGCTTCTTTGAGGAATGTTTCTCCAGGCTATATTAGGTCCACTTGATGGCCTTAGACCTGAAGACGCCTTACTTCTCCCAAGAATAATCCATCCTAGTTTACAGCAATTACTTGTCAACAGTTGATATAGTCTTGTCTGTCGTGGCATGTTGACTATCTAATGCCTTGTACATGAAAGGCTCTTAAAATATGTTGACTGAATAAACTGCAAAATAGTTAATTACAACTATTTGTTCATTATAGTGGACACTTGTGAAAACTACATGAGATAATACATATGCTTATACTTTATAAGTCATGAAATTGTAGAACAAACCCTCATATGCATAAAAATTATGCATGATTGGTATCCCCGCTTTTTCAGATTCCTCATCCTCTTTTTGAATTCACCATCTCAATAGCCAAAAGATCAGAATATATCAAGAGGCTCAGCCGGTGACTCTGTCTGACATTCGGTCCATGCTCACTGACTCTGGGGCTTCTTTTTCATCCAGAACCTACTTAGGTAGGCTTCCTCCTGTACCATCTCTCTTAGTTCCATCCCCAACCTGACTCAATCAGCAGCTGCAATCAAAACCCTACACCCTCCTGCACCTCCCTCTCTTCTGTGGTCCAATCCCATTTGGTTCTTTAATCTGATTCTTCCCACCCAGTCCTCTACCTTCAAACTCAGTAGACTTCAAGCAGCTGTCTTTGCACCAAGGATAATCTCTACTCCTACCACCCCCATGGGTCTCTCTTATTTTCACTCTCTATAGAAACTTTGGGACAAAAAATACTCTGAGGTAAGGCCCTCTTGGTCGTAAAGAAGCTGATTTGGAAGATGTAGACTATTGATAGATTTTTAAAGAAAGCTGTCAATCAGTGGATTTCTGATTGAGGACATTGCAATGGATATGAGGAAAAGAAGAAAGAGAGTGAGACAAGGATTGTATGTGAAGCTGAAAGAGTTATTGAGTGAGCAGGAGAGAGTAACATGATCTAGTCCCTAAACATAGACCCTCAACTTTATGTCTCTCTTCCCCTTTCTGCTGTCATTCCCTTCCTGCTCCTGTGTGAAGAACCCCTTTCTCCCACACACCTCCCCTGCAGGGCCAAGGAGGACTGTTCATGCAACACCAACAGTGTGAGGCTTACCTACACCTCTCTTGTTTTCTGCTGTGCAGTATGAGGAAATGAGAGCACAGTCACAATGTGTGTGTTTAACTTTTGAGTATTAAACTCAACACAGCAAAAAAGGAGGGGCCTCGTGACCATGACAAAGGTACCAGGCAGGCACATTTTCTAATTTTTCAAGATCTTAGTCCTGGAGCCTGAATTTTTCAACCCCCTCCCAAATCCCTGCATAACAACTAGGTAGAATGATAAGCACTGGGAAGCAGTCGGTCTGACAGTATTAGAGAGCTAATGTGATTTTAGAACTGGAGGGGACCTAAGACCTGTTTTAGTCCTAGACTCTCATGTTACGATTGGGAAGTGGAGCCCAGAGATGTTTTGTGACTTGCTCAAGGTCACATAGGGAGTTTGGGCTACAGCTTGCCCCCTGGGCACTTTAGGTCTCACTCCAGGCTTAAGAGGCTACAACGAGATCTGTGCAGGAAGCCAGAGTGTGTCAGTGATAAAGGAAGAGGAGCTGCAGGTGCTGGAGGAAAAGCCGCCAGGAAGGACGACAGGAAAAGATGTTAAAGAAGCACAATTAAATACCGAGTGGTCAAGCTGAAGACAGGCAGAGCATGAGAGGTACCAGATGGGCCTGGGATGGGCAGCAATCAGGAAGCGGGGATTCACTGGGAGTCAAGGCAACCGGAAGGAGCTGAGTCAAAGAGGCTGATTTACAAACAGCACAGGGCTCTGCACATAGTAGCTACAGCTGCAAAGCCAAGGACAGTGTTTCGATTTATGGGTGTGGAGAGAGGACTTTTGGTCAGCATCAGCCACCTCAGCCAGGCTTTTGAATTGCAGCAAATCTAGATGAGTTGCATTATTAACCATGATGATGGGAAGCTGAATGGTGACTGTGATTGTTTGTATTGCAATCAACCTTTGGGGTGGCTGGAAATTCCGATGTGGCCAGCCCTTGGCCCAGATAGTCAGGTCCCAGAGACAGTGATCACTGTGAGCAGCAGCAACTTCAAAGGCCACAGTGCACACCCCTGTGATGGAAGTCCCCACCATGTGGTGGGTCACAGCTCAGGCTAACACAGAACTTTGGGCAGCTGCAGGAGGCCACGAGGACAGTAGAGAGCTGGAGAGTGAACAAAACCGAACTGACTATTTTCATCTCATGGATCCAGAGCCATCAGTGGGGCTGTCGCAAAACATTTATGTTTCTGATTCTAAAATGGCAAGCCTCTAAATCATTTTACTGCCAATATATTCAAAAAATTTTGTCACAGAGCTTGGGTAAGGGACTTAACTTGGCTGTGTCAGGCTAAACCAACACAACACAAAAACATCTGGATGAAAATAGAACGCCTCTGTCAGTTGTCTGGGTGTTTTGTCTACCTGACATCAAACAGCTGGATTCTTGTAAACATTTGGTTGACATATTAAATTTTTCATTTTTCATTCAGATCACAAAATCATACTCTCCAGCTTGGCAGGAACTTAAAGGTCATCTAATCTCTGATATTTGGCATATCCTCAAGTGACCTATTTGTATTATCATGCAAATCAAATGCTAAAGTATGGGTATGTGTTCTGTCTAATTATACACATTGTATCTTATTTAACACATGTTTATTTTAACATTTTGTTCTCCTTGGTTGTTTAATTGAATTGTAAATGAATCGTTTACAGGGGAAGCTAGATTATTATATGTATGAAAATACAACGAAATCCTGTAATTAGGGAAGACTTGATTTATAAAAAAAAAAAAAAAAAAATGCTGCAGGTGCATAAATGTGTGTGAACCTTAGGGCTTGCTTGAACAGAGAGGCCATGACTTTCCTCCTGCATTCATGAAGCTACCTGCTATTTGCAGGGTGAGGGGCTCACAGAGAAGTTAGCTTTGGCTCTTTTTCACTCCCTTACTTAGGCTGGCACTTAATAAGCTCACGCCAGGTGTCTGTTCCGAGACAGAGACTGAAGCAAAGTAAGGGCACAGGACTGTGAAATTCATTAACTCCAGAGATCTGTTGCAGCGTCTGAATCCTTCTGATCCAGATGGCCAAGGCCCCATCCCCCTCCACATTCAGAGTCCCTTTCACAGCACTCCCCCAATGCAGCTCCACAGAGGAGATCTGCCAGGGAAGCTTTCTCTCCACAATTTCAGCTCATGGTCTAAAGTATGTGCTCGGTTTCCCTGAAAATCTGCTTGGAGCTTTTCATTTTTCTTTTGCAAGTTGCTCACTGAGCTATTGTCTCGTTTATACTGGGAGGCAGCCTAGAAATGGGTGCAGCCAAATTAAGATATAAGAGCAAGTGGGGAATATTTTCCAAAACTAAATCATGCATGTATGCTGAGATTGAGGGGGGCGGGGAAGTGATAGTCTGAGGAGGAAAATGAAGTGGGAAGGTCATAAAATGGAAGAAAGGATGAAATGAAGTGATGAGTCAACAGGCGGGGAGACCTAGGAAGGCTGTTCTAGGTGGCAGAAGAGTAGATAAGGAGGTTCTGCCATTCACAGTGATGAAAGCTTATAATGGGTGGAGTGAAGGTGATAGCGAATCACTCACCCAACAGCTTCTGCTAGGCGCCCACTGTGTGCAGAATGTTCTTGGTACTAACAACTGCGGGGAACTAGCAGTGCCACCAGAAGGGCCTACAAAAGGAGCCTGAAAGCTAGTGGAGACCACAGCCGAAAAACACCCCGATGAACTTACAAGGAAAATAGAATAATACTGGGTAATGAAGACAGATGAAACCCATGCCATCATCAATACACACATGTGGACAAAAAGATAATTCAAGCAGCATAGACAGTATTGGTTTAACACATGTATGTCAAGGTTAATGCTTATTGAGTGCTTACTATGCAGCAGATACTGTATTAAGCACTTTATACACATTACATCTTATATATGGGCTATGTGGACAAGCCTAGAAGGTCTAGGCATAAAGTAATATGCCTGTTCATTTAGGTATGAAATGAAATAGATGAAAAGGCATGCAGTGGAGATGTAAGAACATGCTCTTGCATTCAAGAATGTAACATAACTTAGTAGTAATTATTCACCTTTAAAGGATAGGACGTGGGTTAAGTTGTAATTTTCTCAGACTTGAAATTGACTATGGGGGCCAGTCAGATAGCTCAGCAGACAGTGGCTGGGGTTCAATCTCCGGTGTGCCATGCCAGCCCTGCTCCCCGGGGTGCACTGAAAGGGTGATTGAGACTGGGTGTGGTGGCACGCGCCTGTAATCCCAGTGCTTGGGAGGCTGAAAACAGGAAGATCACTATGAGTCTAATCTGTGTAGTGAGACCCTGTAGACCCTGTCCCAAATACATTTTTTAAAAAAAGAAAAAAAGAAAGAAAAGAACAGAAATTGGTTATAGTAGGAAATGATTCTCTGACGGTTTTGGAAGAAAGTTGTTCGCTATCCACTGTCTACCCCCAGCACACTGTCATTATTCTGTGTATTTCATTGAGCTTGTCACTGTCCTTTATTGCCTTGTTGGGGACAACACAAACTTAGGCTTATCAGAAAATTTAATAGAAAGTATCTTCAGAAATATACTTCCCAAAAACAAGGAATGTCCTGATTTTGGAGAAATGTGGAAGTAACTCACTGGGTCAGCATGAATCCGATAAGGGCTGTTTTTAATTTGGATCTAGGCAGAATAAAAAAGGCATGGGGAGATGTGTTGCCCCACAATTGCCTTAGACCTCTGTCCTTGTTTTGCGATCCATTGCCCTGGAAAGAAACTTCCAGGTATTATTCAGGGAACTAGAGATTTATAAAATGTGTTTTGAACATGTCAATCCTTGCTCAAGCTTCTTTTTAAAGAAACACGAGCCTACTCCTCTCCACTGCCTGCTATGCTGAAGAAAGAACCTGGCAGTTCCTTGGAGGAGGCTGGCTGTTTCTGCCCCACAAGACCTTGCTCTCTGACCTCAGACTGATGCCTGATCACCCCTCTTCTGAAGCAGGCCGTCTGAGATTCAGCAAGTACTTTAGGAGGACACAGACTTCTGCAGGCTACAAAAGTGAGAATTAAATCAGGCACTAGGGTTCTCTGGGGGGAGTTTCCACTGGGAGACTCCAAGAGCAGAATGGATTGGTGTCACATGAGGAGCATCCAGGAGGCGAGCACGTGAGAGAACCGCCCTGTCGCGTTCACATTGCATAGCTCAGAGATGGAAGACCACTGCTAGGGGTCGTCTGTCCAGTGTGCCTATCTTGCTAGCTGCTGCTGAAGTAGTCCATGGTGGGTCCATAGCTAGGGAACAAAAATTCCCTGTCCTGCCAGCACCAGTGGAAGCCCTAGAGGTCCGCTACTCAGTGCTGCTCCAAGTGTGGGCAAGGACCAGTGGAATCCACCACAGCGCCTGCATGGGGGAGTTAAGTATAGAAGCTGAGTATAAGCATTTGGAAATTTTCAAACTGGAGTTTGACCTTGCCCCAGCATTCAAATTTATGTTTATTGAATCTAAAAATAAGAAGTTGAGTTTCAGTTTTGTAAGTCTATGGTTTTGTTTTTCTACTTTTCTTCTCTAGTGGTTTATTTTTATTGTTTGGCAATTGTACTAACGACTATATAAAAGACTAGAAATTGTAAACTAATTAGAAACTGACTCTTCACAACAGGTAGATTGAAAAACACTAGTCTACTCCCTTGTTTCCAAACCTGAATCCTCGATCTGTTGGCGGCTCATTAATAAGTTGTGAAATTAATTTGTGTGCATACCAACAATAACAAAATGTAATAGGAGGAGCTGTAGAGAGCTCTGCGGTCTAAGTGCCTGCCTGAGTTCTCCACTGTTGGTGGGAGTGCAGACTGGTACAACCACTATGGAAATCAGAGTGGAGGTTCCTTAAAAAGTTAGGATTGGAGATCCCATTCAAGCCAGTTATGCCCCTCGTGGGTATTTTGCAGAGCAACTGAAAACCTCATACCACATGAGGTGCATCCATGTTCATAGCAGCACAATTTGTCATAACTACCTCCTGGAAACAACCCAGATGCCCATCAACAAAAGAATGGACAAAGAAGATGTGGTATTTTTACACAATGGAGTATTATTCATCTATAAAACATGATACATTTGTGTCTTTTGTCAGTAAACGGATGCAACTCGAGAATATGCCCAAGTGAAATAAATCAGACCTGTATGTGCAAATAAAATTATTGTCTTCTTAGTGTGAGAACCTAAAAGAGAAAAATGGAATCTGAAGGGTACAACAGATACTGGGAAAAGGCAATGAACTTTTTCAAAAGAAAAGAGTTACTGAGTTGAGGAGACGAACAGGAGAGTGAGTGGGGGAAGAGATGTGTCTATGTATGTAAGCAGGATGGTTTGGAGAACTGTACTGTGTATTTCTCCAGGTCTATGGAAAGGAGAAGATAATACTTAACTTGTTTTGTCTCCTTTTTCAGTTGTTTGTACTTTTTTTCTTCTTACTTTCTTACAAATTTCTTTCTTTTTTTCTTTGTTCTTCCAATTTTACACACATATATCTGGTAATATGAATAACTGGTTGGAAGACAACACTGTGTATTACAAATACTGAGAAATTCATATTACTTTAAGTGAAATTCTGTTTCACTTCTAATTTTTTGTCTTAATTCTAACTTTTACCGTCTTTAAAAAATAAAAAATAATGGTCTGACAAGTGCAAGGACCTGAGTTCAATCCCCACTATTGCATGCAGTGCCAGCCAGAACACCTGGTGCACTGTGCAGGCCCTAAAACCAGGTGTGGTGGTGCACACCTCTAATCCCAGCACTGGGGAGGCTGCAACAGAAGCATAACTACAAGGCTGGGCCCCTATGCCAAATAAATAAATAAATATATTTTTTAATGTCACAGAAAATATCAGGATGCATTGCATGTAATAAAGATGAGCTCTGTTTGTAAAACTTACATTTAAAAAAGTACATGTAAACACGCACATCAATGCACATACTTGTATATATTTATGCACATACACCAGACGATAAGAAAATAGAGCCCCCCGTTTTATTTGTAGAAGGTATCCCTGCTTTTGTAGCAGCTGCAGGTAAAAAATAGGTCTGTCTTTAGAAAAGCATGTGCTGTCTATAGTGCTCTCTTAGTGTTATCTGCTTTAGATTCCATGAGAGCGATTTCATAATTCTGTAAATTGTAGATAACTGATAGCACTGCAAGGTAATTCTTGTCTATAGATATGTAAATTCTGTCCCTTTTGGTAGAGGTTTAATTGACTCTCATACCCTCTGTGGAAGAAGCCAGTTTTGCCTTTTTTTGCATGTTTTTTGAACCATTTATAGCATCTGCCTAATTCCCTCATTGACTGGGTTAAATAAAATCTGTAGCAAGTGTTCATTTTAAATCTGTCTAAGAGACATGATTCTACCATTTTGAGGCAAAAAGTATCTTTCAATACAAGGGTTTCATGTATTGGTTGTGGGGTTTATTCAAATTTAGGTCAGCTGTAATTAACTGGGTCCCTTGTAGGAAAGCAAGCCCGGGCGCCCAAATGTTGAGGGGCTTCTTTCCACTTTAACTTTCTGCTGCTGATCCTAAAGGGATTAAAAGAGGGGTAGAATTTCACTGTGAAATTTCACATGCCAGCAATGGTTTTAATTGATAATCCATAACATCACTCCAACACTTTGTTTCTGTATATGAAAGTACACCTCTCTCTTACTACTGTTTAGAAAAATCTGAGGATATGAATGAATATGGACTAAGCAAATTAGGAGTCCGAGGTCTTAGACATAGCAAGAAAGAACATCTGCCTGAGAATCAAAAACCTAGACTCTAGGCCCACCTTGATACCTAATTTTAATGAGCTGTATGTTCTTAACCAAGTTACTTAACATCTCTGGATCTCAGATTCTTTATCTATACATTGATCTTAAGTCAATTATTTTCATCTTTTTTTTTTTTTTTTTTCAAGAGAAAGCTTGCGCACAGTCCTAATTTGCAAAGGAAGACAGCCGTTCTGGCTTAATAGGGTGTCTCCATGGTTTCTATTTCCCACTAAGGTGGACTCTAATTATAAGGACCCCTCAGAACTCCGAGGATTTCATGATAGCACAGTCTGCGAGGCAGACAACTCAAGAGTACTAAAACTCCTTGTGCTAGGATGTTATAGTCAATTATTTTGCCCGAGTTGAGAGTATTAAAAACTCCTTTCCAAACTGTTCCACCCTTTCCTTCCTTGCCCCAACCCCACCCTGCTGTCTCCAATTTTAGCTCTAATTTTTAGAGTTCCAGTCCCTACCTTGGTTCCTTCAGTTTCTGGGATACACCCTAGAGCTTCAGCTCAAAACCCATCCATTGCACTCTAATGAGCTTCTTAATTATCTGCTTTTGCTACAAGGTTAAATTCCCTGAGAGAGGAGTGCTTCCTCTCACCTTCACTCCCAACGCCCTCTTCTCTGGGCTCAGCCCACAGAGCTGCGTTCTCTCATCTGTCATTCCTGTGTATTTCTGACTCCTGGCTCTCCTGAATTTCTAGCTCCCATATATAAGGACTTACCACACAATTCCACTTTAGCTCTCCCTTAGGCTTCTCGAAAGCACCATGATCAAGACTGGTCGTAGCTTCTATTCAGGATTCTGGCACCTTCCTCAAGCCTCATTGCCTTGGAGGATGCTGCAATGTACCTGCTGCCCAAGCCAGAAATCCATATTAACCAGTTGTCATGTCCCTATATTGCTTTTGCCATGATTCTTAAATCCATCCATATTTTTCTATTTCCATGACAGTCACTCAAATTCAGATCACAGATAGCAACCAAATGTTACTCCCCCTCCTAAAAATAAAATCTTCATACATTAGATTCATGTTCATACCTGTTGGTAGTCCCATTAGTGGTCCCATTTTACAGTTAAGGAAATTGAAGTTTAGAGAGAATAAACAACTTGGCCAACCTGGTAAGCCTCAGAGCTGTGACTTACAAACCCGTTTCTCCAGCATCAGGACTCTAGCTTTTAACCATTATTTCACAGTTGAAACGTTGACTAGAGTTTTGTCCTTATCATCAACCTTGCCGATTAAGTTCTTTCTCCACAGTGCATCCCAGAGTTGGGTTGGGTTGGGTTTCTAAATAGAAGCCTTATCATCCACTTAAAACCCTTGATTATTTTTGCCTTCCCTGGTGACACAGTACAAACTTGCTAACAGATCACCGGGCTTTTCATAATCTTTCCCACATTTACCTGGCTGGTCTCTTTTCCTGCCACAGTCTCCTTAGCTTCAGTTACACCGAACCACTTGCAATTGGGGGGGGGGGGGGACATATACTACTCAGTGCCATCTATTGAGACTCCAATACCTTCTTTTTCCTTTGCCAGGCAAATTCTTTCCTGCATCTCTTTCCCTAGCCAGGTCCTGGTTACACTTCTCAGCTCAAAAATTTTCTACACTCGGAAACACACTGTGGACCACTCCTGTTCCAGAGCGCAGTGTGCTTTCTCACAATACCACTATTATCCTATGCTGCCAGAGAGTATTTGTCCATACTCTCTCCAGAATAACCTCCCAGAGGGAAGAGATGGCTGTTGATCTACTCAGCATTTCCCTGTCTTAACTTGGGTTCCAAAGAAGCAAACTCTTGAGATGAGGATTCTTACATTAGTGATTTATGAAAGGAGTGCTCTCAGGCGAAGCTAACAGAAGTAAGGAAGAAGGGTTGGCACAAGGTCTAGCCTCAGCCTGATCTCAGGAGAAGCTCGGCAGCCTGAGTCACACCACAGAGCTTTTGCATTGGCGGCAATGGGGACGCGCTTTTCCTAACCCCACCCTCAGTGCCCATGGGGCTGTATCTGTGTGGGGAGAGGGTGGCATAGCCCCCAGGCTTCACTGGAGAGAGTGCTTCTCATTGGAGGCCTCCAGAGAAGTGAGCAGCTTTGGCTCCTCAGCAGCCAGGATACAAGTGTCCCAGGTGACAGGGAAGGAATCTGCACACCCCAGTGGCTAGAACATATCCTACCACATCATAGGCAATAGATGCAGAGGAATAAAAGATGAGAGTTTTCATTCATCTCTCCATTCCTCATTTGTTGCCAGGTTGCATTTTTAGTGGATTAGATCCCTTAATCTTCCCAAATTTAAAAAAAAAATCTCTCAATTTTCTCTAACCCCTAACCACTAAAGAGGGTTTTTAAATTTGGATAAGCCTCTCTTATCTCTTGTCTTTTGTTAAGGACTAGACAAATATGACCATGACCACTAAAATTGCTCTGAGACTGGGTGTGGTGGCGCATGCCTATAATCCCAGCATTTGGAAACTGAAAACAGGAGGATCACTATGAGTCTGATCTGTGTAGTGAGACCCTTATAGACCCTGTACTAAATACACAAAAAAAAAAAAAAAAAAAACTAAAATTGCACCAATTGAACTAACTTTTAAAGGCTTGACTGCCCCAAGTTACAGTGTGTGCATCTTCTCAAATCATGTAAATCTTGCAGAGATAAGATTTCTGTTTTTATACGACAATTTGATTTTTTTTTTCTTTGTACCAAGGATCAAACTTGGGACCTTGTACTTGCCAGGAAGGTGCTTATACCACTGCACTATCTCCCTGGCCCAACAATTTGATTTTTACATTATTTATCTACAGCAATTGGTTCCAGAAAATCTATGTTTATTTTGGAGTCTATCACAAGATATTTGGCTACTCTCTGTCATTTTAGAGGCATCTTTTCTTATCCATGGATTTGGATTCATGGATTGAACCAACCAGGTATCCAAACTATTCAGGAAAATGATCTGTGTAGGTTATAATCATGGTCTACCATTTTATATAAAGGACTTCACAGATCTGGGCATCTGAAGGAAGACCTAGAGCCACCACCCACCCATACTGAAGAACAACTGAATATGGAACTTATTATGCACTTTTCAGTCTTAGAAACCCTGGCCTATAGCAGTGGGGTGTCACCTGTTGCAATGAATGACCAAAACCAACTTCCTTCCTAGACAGTTAGAACCATGTGGTAGGAAGGAGCTAGTCCCACAAGAAAAGTTTCCTTCTGCTCAAGTAGGTTAGGACCCTGAGTTTATTTTTTCAAGGAAATTTTCTCTCTGGGAAAAATGCAAGCCAGTCAGATTCAGCCTTTTTAAAAGTTAGGAGCCTTCAGGATGAGGGTTGGTGTTGTTTATCTTTACTTAAAAACCAATAGCACTTAATAGTCATAAGAAAACTAAGACATCAGGAAATCAAATGACTGACCTTCAACTTCACATAATTAACACATGATAGAGCCATGATTTGAACTCCGGATTTCTGAAGCCAAATGGGAAGTCTCCTTCAGAGCACTCTGCTGTGTAACACAAGCTCTAGCATTCCAAATGCCCTCATTAGCTTGTTGTTGAGTTGACTTACCTGTAGAGGCCTCCTTCTCCTCCTCTTTCCCCTCCTTCCCCTCCCCCTTCTTTTTCCTCTTCCTCTTCTTCCTCTTTTTCCTTTTCCTCTTCCTCCTCTTCCCCTTTGATGGTACCTATTTATTTATTCTGAAATTAATGCTTGTTTGCAATACAAATGATTGTACTCATTGTGTGCAGCTGGTATATATACCTAAACATCTGAATTCTTTTTAGGTTCCTCTCTTCAATTTATAGCTTCCATTATTCATGTTGTATGCCCACCTTCTTGAATGTAGATAACAAGAAGTGGATGATATGCTCATATGTGACATTTAAAGCTCTGTATCATGAATTCAAGGTCGTTTGTTCAACTCCCAAAAGATCTGTTCCCTTTGTCTCAAGATAGCATCTAGCTCAGTTCCAGGGACACAGGCCACTCCCCTAGGAGTGGTACCATGATCAGCACTGGTGTCATGGTTTAAACTTAAAACATCTGCTAAAAGTCTCATGTGTTTCAAGGGCCCTTGGGGCATGAGGGAGCTATACTCCTCAGTGGATATAGTCCTCCATTTATGAGTCCGGTAACTGAATGTGCTGCTCGGAGGTGGAGCTGTGACCTGGAAGGCCGTGTTCTTGTCCCTGGCTCCTCCCTTCTCACTCTGCTTCATGGCTGCCATGGGTAAGCAGTTGCCCCAGCCACTCCCTTCACCATGTGCTCTTGCCTTGGAGCCAGCCAACAATGCGCTAAAATGCAGGTGGATTAAAAACCCTCCTCCTTTAAGCTGTGTGTGCTGGTATTGTGTCCCACGGATTGGAAGTAACAAAGACAACTGAGAATGGGCAAAAGAATTTCAATGGAGCCTGGCAGATTTATCACCAAATTTAAATTTAAATTTGCAGTGATTTAAATTTATCTAGGAGGCATAGGCAAGAAAATCTAATTACTTGTACTTTTGCCAAGAGTTGTGACAGAGAATCACTATAGTTAGCTGCAGTAGTCTCTGGGTGGATCTCAGTAGAGCTGAATTCAGTAACTTGAGTGGGCCTGGCCCAAAAAGGTTTTCTGGAGGAGGGTGATAGGTTCTTGCTTGAGTATGAATCGCTAAATCATTATGCTGGTGATCTAACATGGCTGAAGCCCCAAAACAACAGCTTCTCTTCCCAATGACCACTTCCTTCTTCACCCCCCTCACCTCAGCACTAAATACAGCTTCCTCTTACCTTCTCCATGTCCATAAGGGAAGCCCCAATCAGCTCCTTACACGTCACAGAATCCGCCCCTCAAACTCCGCCCCTCGCAAAAATCTGTATAAACCACCACCACCACCCTGCTCCTTTGTCTCAAGTCAGAGGATCCTTGCCACTTTCCCGCGGTCCTCTCCATGTCCTCATTAAAGGCGTCCTTTTTCTTTTTTTGCCTCTGCTCCACTGAAAAACTTAACAGCAGGGAAGTGCCAGGCTAAGGAGAGGACAGGACGTGGGAGAAACGACTGGCTAGGAAGTCCACGCAGCCAGGCAAGACCTGCAAGCAGGTGATCACAAGTACATCTTCTGCTAGAGATAAGTAATTGCCACACCGAGGATTCAGAAAGTGCATAGTTCTGATCATTACGTTTAAATTCCACATCTTCAAAAACCTTCAACCAAGTTTTCATCATTTAGTCCTGCATTTTAGGCTGTGATGCTGACAAAGAAGTAAATGCTTGAAACCAAAGAGCTGTGATTGTTAGTAAAAATGTTTATGTCACCCAAGCCACTGAATACTGAGTGACACATGTGCTGCGTCCACTGCTCTACAAGGTCCTGGGGGCAGGCTTCATAAGCTTTCTGCCCTTAAGTTATCATCTAAAGAGGGAAATGTTTGTAGTATGTTGTACAAATCAAGCAAAATCAAGTACTACCTGGTGAAAGTGCTCAAGGAGGTTAAGGTGGATTCCTTTGGAAAAGATTCATGGAAGAGGACTAAACTAGGTTTTGAAGGATTAGTTGGCTCTGAATCTGAAAGCAGAAGGCAGTAAAAGGTAGATTCACCTCCTGAATCCAATAGCTCACCTTCATTCTTTGGCTCAACTTCCACCTTCAGCCACCGCTGCCACTTCCACCAGCTATGAGTGACAGAGGAGTAGCTGTGCTACATGGATCTTCAGGTGCCCTAGCAGCCCTGCTTCCTGTACCCTGCTCTCTGCCAGTGTTGCCTGTAGCAGTCTGCTCAAGCATTCTGATACATATGCACACCCTGAGGAAACTAACCCACCCACAAGAAACAGCATCAGCAGAGAGCAGGAGTCTGTGGATTCCTGTGTCCTCCTTCCACTTTAGTGGCTCCCAAATCTAAGACATGATCTATAGGCTCTTAGGGAATGCAGAGCTCTATTTGCTCACAATGATGGTGAGTAAAGTCACTGTGGACTGCCTTACTTTTTTCCTGTTTAAATCTTCACAGAGCCCACATTTCTAGGTCCTATTTTGGAACATCACACTCCAAAAAACTACCTGAATGGAAGCCCTTGCTTTGAAGGGAACAGGAGCTTGTTGTGGCTGCACATGTGGGTCAGTGGTGGAGTGTTTGCCATGTGAGACAGCTAACCTTCACTGTCAACATTCTTGTCCTGGGAGTTGCTACAGGCTCATGGTGACATAATTCTGGGGTCAGTATCTGGCCCCTCAGCCCTTTCTGTCTGGCTTTGTTCCCCTGCTATGCTTCCCAGCCACCACAGATTGAACAGCTTTTCTCCATCAGGCTGCTCCACCATGTTGTTTCTGTCTTGGGAGCCAATTAGCCATGGACTGACTCTTCTGAAGTCACAAGCCAAAAGAGACCTCTCTTCCCTTAAGTTGCAGATATATCAAGTGTTGTGTTCCAGCAATGGGGAAAACTGATATATGTAGCATGTGCAAGGCCTTGAGTTCAATCTCCAGCACTGCAAAATAAAAAAGAATGTGCTTTCTGCCTTCTCCCTGCATCACTGAAAAGTAAGTACTCCAGAGACACGAGATAGTTGAATGGTGAGGCATAGGGAGACAATGTAGATTCTCTTACCATAGAGATTTCACTTAGAGTCCCAAGGTGTCTTTAGGGAGCTCCCTATGCCTGCATAGCGGGAAAAGCTCACAGCTGTGTGGTAAGGGGCACTTCCCTGAAAGCAAAACAGCCAAGCCCTTATCTCCTCAGACTTCTGTGAAAGCTGAAGGACGTGCTTGTATTCCAAGACCTTGGACAGCTGGCAGAGAGAAAGCAACATTCAGTGGCATGCAGTACCTCCATGAGATCTTGTCTGTGCCTCCTTCTTTTTTTTTAAATTAAACATTTATTTTTATTTTTTCTGTATTTTAATACAGGGTCTACAGGGTCTCACTACACAGATCAGACTCGTAGTGATCTTTCTGTTTTCAGCCTCCCAAGTGCTGGGATCACAGGCACTTACCTCCACACCCAGTCTCAATTGCCATATCAGTGCACCCCAGGGGTGGGGCCAGTACGGCATGCTGGGGATTGAACCTGGGTCCCTGCATCTGCCAAAACAAGTGCTTTAATCTGCTGAGCAATCAGCAGGCCCTTGTGCCTCCCTCTTTAAGTCCCCAGATCCTACCACTTTGTCTGGCTTTTCCCAGCACCTCTAGCCTAGCCCCAGGTTGGCATGTACTTTGGTTTCAGGCAGGCAGGATGACCAGATCACTGAGGTCCATTATATCAGTAGAAACTCTTCTCAGAAGGGCCAGCCACCTAGCCTTAATATATTAATGTCTTTTTTTTTATTTTTTTTATTTATTTGTGTGTGTGTGTGTGTGTGTGTGTGTGTGTGTGGCCAGCTCAGCCCACCAGGGGGTGAGGCTGGCTGGCATGTGGTGCTGGGGAATTGAACCGCGGTCCCTGTGCTTTGCTAAGCTTGTTCTAAGTAGGTGCTTTAGACCACTGAGCCATCTCACCAGCCCCAGCCACCTACCCTTGTCTTGGCAGTGAGACAGACCCTGTGAATGCAGACATGTTGACTTCTGTGCCTCCAATGTGAGGTATGATAATAAGAACTTGGAGAGGACCTAAGACAACTGGGACCTGGAGGGACAGCTCTAGGCTGTCTCAAGGAACAAGGATGACTGACCTTAATGAAAATGAAAGTATGTAGGGTTGTTCACTCAGCCCAGAGGAGGAGAACTTGGGAGACAAGACTGAGGCAAGACAGAGCAATAAAAGCCTTGGGATTGGTGGGGAGGTGGTAGAGCAGAGCCCATTGGGAATGTAAAGAGAGAAGATTACTAAGTAGTTTCCTTAGGTGACAGAAAAGAGTGTTCAGAGAATTTAAGGGCAAATAAAGCAAAGCCCAGGTTCAGTGGTGGAGATAGACTTGTTCTCATCAATTTCTTTGGTCCTGTGCACACCCAGGGAGGCTAAATTCTACACTGCACACTGGAAGGCACAGGAAAGTGGGAAGTAAGAGCAGATACAACAGGAGGACCACTAGAAAATTAAGGCAAAAGCATTTAGCTCATGCCTGCCACAGTATAAGGTCTTGCTAAATGCAATTATTGTAGTTGTTACAACTGTTGTTATAAGAAAATCCTTCTGGTCTTACCAGACCTACAGGATGGTGATACAAACAAAGATTTGTCCTGAAGATCATGTTAGACTAGGAGCAGGCAATGGCAGGCGTTAATAGAGGAAGGATTCCCAGGAAAACTGCTGTTGGCATGGGCAGAATGTGCACAGTGGGAACTGAGCTGGTTGTCATGTTTAACTTAGCCGCAGGCTAGAGAAACAGACTTGAATAAGAGCAAACAGGAGGAAAACAACCGTGAAGAAGCACACACTGCATAGAACTGATCATTAATGCACCAAACCGATTGCTTGTTCTATACAGAGGGGCTAGGCAGAGGGGCTGGCACAACAACTCTACAAAACTTCCACCCTGTTTTTCAGCGTTATCATCAGCGTTGTCAGAAGAGGAAAGCAGTACATGGCAGCTCTTGCTCTTGGGCTTGCGCTCTCTTGTTGAGAAAATACATCAGGTTATTAGCCAAGATTGTATAGGGTTATACCCCAAACAACTAAGTACTAGAGTAAGTTGAGACAAAGGATGCATCGCTTTATGTGTTCACTCTTTCATACAGTCTTTTATGGACTCATTATTTAGTAACATTCAGTGTCCGATGTGCCAAAGGCTTTAAGAGGTAGGGAACAGGGGACTCCATTCCTGGCCTTGAGTAGCCTGGACTTTGAAAGGGAGCTGGCGTCAATCTGTACAAGAATAGCTCCGCTACAGGGCAGGATATGATCGTGTTTTAAGAGGTCGGAGAGCTCACTTGTTAACCTTAGCAGAGGTGCTCAGTGGAACAGCCTGGTGCGGCTTTCTGGGCATGTGGGAATCCTTCCTCTATTAACGCCTGCCATTGCCTGCTCCTAGTCTAACATGATCTTCAGGACAAATCTTTGTTTGTATCACCATCCTGTAGATCTGGTAAGACCAGAAGGATTTTCTTATAACAACAGTTGCAACAACTACAATAATTGCATTTAGCAAGACCTTATACTGTGGCAGGCATGAGCTAAATGCTTTCACTTTACTTATCTAGTGGTCCTCTTGTCGTATCTCCTCTTACTTCCCACTTTCCTGTGCCTTCCAGTGTGCAGTGTAGAATTTAGCCTCCCTGGGTGTGCACAGGACCAGAGAAATTCATGAGAACAAGTCTACCTCCACCACTGAACCTGGGCATTGCTTTATTTACCCTTAAATAGGACTCAATGTATCCTAAACAGTTACGGGTGGAGGTGGCATGCAAAGCAGAAAGACCTCAGGAGGAGTCTCAGCATCAGGACAAAGGTGGCTTTTATTTTACTACTTCATTGAGGCTCTGGACAAGCTTTTCTGTGCTTGGAAAGTAAGGCCTTCTTCCTTCACACAGATGCACAAAGGCAGACACATGAAGAAAGAAATCACTGTGAGGAGTGTAATAATCAAAGTATGTATGACAGATAGCAAGGGGAAGGGTAGTGGGCAAGGGACTCAGAGGGTAACCAGGGCACCAAGGGCACTGCAGGCACAAGGGGGCACATGCAAAGGCTCTTTCCAGAGCACTTTGCAGGACAGTGGTGAAGTGATAAAAAAAAAAAAAAGTCTGTTAGATAGAAATCACATCGCAAAGGCTGTTAGAGGACAATCTGTAGAATTTGGGCTTTATTCGGAGGACCAGGAAACCAGTGAAAGGCTTCAGGAGAAATGATGTATCATATTTGCATTTTAGAAAAATAACGACAGTCGTGTTTTATTAAACACATTCAGTCACAGTCCAAGTAACAAAATGTTGGTAAATCATGACTCTCTACGTGGTGGTCCCCGGCAATACCTATCCCAGGACATATCCCGTTGTTAATAAACACGCAACTGTATTCAGGGCCGGCTATGATTTACGAACACCTAACCTCACTGCAACCTTTATTATCTCCAGAAAGATGTACAAACTTGCCTACAGTCAGTCAAATAGGAGCAGAAAGAAGATGTCTCCAGGACCAAACGTTTTCCCCACACAGTGTGGAGGAGGGACAGGCACTGGATGGCAAGAGAAGAGGCAGAGGCCAAAGTCAGAGCGCAAAGTGGAGCCAGAGCAAAAGCAAGGGGGTGGGAATGAGGACAGGGAGAGGTAGTCCAGAAGTATTTTGTAATAAGCACTGCTACCGTGGGCGCTGTGATTAATTCCGTATGAGGAACAACAGGAGAGGAGGACAAAATGCCCTCCAGGTTTCTCCTCCTCTGACCAATTTTTTGTGCCACTATTAGTAAGAGGAACCCTAGGAAGTGAGGAGGAAAAAAAGCTGTGGGGTGTGGTGGTGGAGATCCCAGTGTGGGCCAGGAGAGACCCAGCAGGGCCTCGGGTCAGGGCTGGGCTGGAGGAAGAGCCTGGAATCTGACTGACAGGCCAGGACTGGAGAGCAGATTAGACCCAGGGGACCCTGGATGACAGGAAACGCGAGTCTTGAGTTTGAAGCCTGTAAGGGACCCCTGAGGCCCTTCAACTGAAGAAGTGACATGGTCAATAATAGCATTTTAAATGGCAGGCCTCACACTAAAAAAATACTAGAAATAAAACAGACCTCCGTGAACCCCCATTACACAGTGCAGTGAAAATAACACTTCGGAAAGGATCAGCCAGCACGCCGTGCTCGGAGAGGAGCCGAGTTCTGTGGAGTTCAGCAAGCATTAGGGAGGAGGGTGGCTGCTGTGATTTATATTTGGATGCCCCCCAAAGCCCCATGTGCACAAAGGTGGGGCTTTTGAAAAAGGGATTGGATTAAGGGGGCTACGGATTAAGGGGCTTAAGCTGAAACGCTATTAGAAGGTGAGCCTGGTCTGAAGAGAACCGGTTGCCAGAGTCAAGGCCTGGAAGGATAGATCCCCCTTCCTCTTCTTAGTCTTTCTCTGCTTCTTGGCCACCACAGTGAGCAGTTCTCTTTGCCATGCCCCTGCCTTGCCATCCTTCCCTGGAGCCGGCCAACCATGCCAAGTCTGAGACTATTGAAACATGAGCCAAAACAAACCTCTCCTCCTGTAAGTATTGTGTCTCAGAGATGTGAAAGTGACTGAGACAGTGGCTCTGGGCTGTCATTGCCCTCCATCATCACCCTCCCCACACACCCAGGCCATCTTAAATCCTGGAAGATCTGAGGCCTCTTCTGTGGGGGGCTTGCTATGGGCTCCATGTGGAGATTGTAGGTCTCTCCTGGTTGGAGGTAGGGACAGCCCAGAGTCCAGCATTCACAAGCTCCTATTTGTCAAGTCACCTGGCCTCTGAAAGGTAAAGGGTGAGAGAAGCAGTTGATCATAGAACGGAGGTGTTGCCATTGAATTTTAAGAAATCACTGATTTTGTAAAAATCGTTCACAGCATTGGACAAGGTCTGATGGAGTGGGGGGAGGCCAACTCAGAGACTGCCATGGTAACAACATATCATACAGGGCCACACAAGTCATAAATAATTCATTGTGCACGTCTACTCCTCCTTTGGCCCTCATGGTGGCTCTGTGAGCAGGTTTTATTATGCCCGTTTTATAGGCAGGGAACCCAAAAGAAGTAAACAGATGACACAAAACTATCCAGCCAGCAAATAGAAGAGTTCAGGCTTAACACCTTGCTCCTCTGATGACAAGGACCAAGAGGAAAAAGGATCCTGTAATCCAGTGTATGCTTAACTCACCCTGAGGACAAGGACCAAGAGGAAAAAGGATCCTGTAATCCAGTGTATGCTTAACTCCCCCTGAGGACAAGGACCAAGAGGAAAAAGGATCCTGTAATCCAGCGTATGCTTAACTCCCCCTGATGACAAGGACCAAGAGGAAAAAGGTTCCTGTAATCCAGTGTATGCTTAACTCCCCCTTCCCCAACATCCCACACTTCACGTCTCCACTCAGGGAAATAACGGTGCTCTAAACATCAGAGCCTCGAGAAGCATACGGAGGATCTGTCTGGAGAAGATCGCACTGGGCAGCAAGTCTGGGCTGCCTTGAAGAACCCCTGTGGGCTTTGGAAGGGATTTCCCACGGTGAGCTGCTTCCATCTGCCCCTCACTGAGCCTTCTGCAGGCTGCCTGTGTAACTTAACTGTCGAGACACAGTAGAAAGCCAGCTCTGCAAACCATCCTCTGATTCATGCTGAACGAATCCCTGGTATACACTGTCAGAATTTAAGAGGCAGGTGTAGCTCCCCTGATGCTTTGAATAGGAACTTGTTCAAATCATGTAGGATCTCCAGGAACAGCTTTTCAAAAGGCTGGTTTTTATAATTTCTCATCTGCAGCAGTGGTAAGAGGGTGGATTCAGAGGAGCAAGGAGGAAGCACTGATGGGAGAGGCAGGGAAAGGATGTCATCATGGATCACAGCTGCTGAGATCAAAGGAGAGGGGTGAGCCTCTCTTCTGGAGATGACAAGCAGGAAAAGATGTCTATGCAGGCAAAGGAAAGAAATTAGAAGGGGAGGTGGAACTCTATACAGAAAGAAGTAGAGTAGCTTTCTGTTTACCTCAATGGTAGCCACTGGTCACAGCTTCTGGGTCCTACCACCATCCTCTGCAGGGACATTCATACCAGCCTGGCTCGTAGTGGCCCCTACTTCCTGCACCAGTGGTTCTTCAAGTCCACATGCACCAGAATTGTGTGGAGAACAGTTTAAATAGAGAGCTGAGAAGGGGCTTGATAATTTATATGGCTAATAAGCTCCCAAACAATGCTCATGCACCATCATTCATTCAGCCTTAATCATGTACTGTCCTGTGTTAATAACTTCAAGAGGATCTCGATGAATCCATGAGGAGTTCAAAGGCAGGACGCATGCTGGACCGTATTCCCTACAATACCTCACTAGCAGAATCAGAGCAGATAACCAATCTAACACATCAGTCAATATGAAACTGTTGATCTTAAGCAGAGTTTATGAAGTAGACCATTTGTTCACAGGAACCTTCCACTTTACTCTCTTCTATTCTCCTACCAGAGTCTGTGGTACTAGCTCTTCCTCCTCCTGGCTGACCCAGGCTCCCAATAAATATATACCTGCACTACACAATCAGGGCTGTCCCACTTGCATCTCAAAGTTTATAGGCAATTTTTATATGAAGTTGGCTAAGAAGGAAAGAACTGAAATGAGGCAGTAGATGCAGAAGGTTATGAGACCTCGGAAGTTGTTCTGTTCTGTTCTGTTCTGTTCTGTTCTGTTCTGTTCTGTTCTGTTCTGTTCTGTTCTGTTCAATTGTATCCTATCCCATCCTATCCTATCCTATCCTGCCCTGCCCTGCCCTGCCCTGCCCTGCCCTACCCTACCCTACCCTACCCTACCCTACCCTACCCTACCCTACTCCACCCTGCCCTATTCTAAAGATGAGAGATACATGAGTTTATTTATATATTCATGGAGAGAAACCAGGGGCAAGAAATGGACAATGGGGTAGGAGAGAGACTCATGGACCAAAAAAGGTCTCTGAGAAGGAGACCATGTAGAATCCAGACTACAGGAGAAAAGATGAGGTTGGGCAGGTACCGGGATACATTTCCCATTATAGATGGAAAAAGGAAAGAGTAGGCTTAGATGCAGGAATAATGAGGCTTTAGACTTTATGTGATGCCTCACTCTACCTCTGTGATTCCATGAAATTAAATTGCCAGGGTGTCTCTGGCTTAATGTGTCACCTCTCCTTGGCAGTGCTTTAACCCAAAGAAATGAATCTTTTATGAGAGATGGTCTAACTATGGGAGGCTTGCCAGTGGGGCAGTGAGGACTTTCCAGTAGCCGCGAATACCTATTGCCTTGCTATATAAGGTGGAATTGGGAAAACGGGATAAACTGTGACAACAGGAGGGCTAGAGCAAGGTCATAGAGTTGATAGTTTTGGAGGCAGCTGTTGAACCTTGCTCTGCCTGAAGCCAACAGTCATCTGGTCTGCCCAGTCACACTCATTTATTTTCTACTCACCTAAACTGCAAAGAACAAGCAAAAGAATTAAGAACAGCTTCTTCCTAACCTTCAGAATGGAGCCTGGGCATGCGGTGCTCCACCCAGACCCTCACAAGGACCCAGCCTACCTCTCCAAAACAACTGACAAAGGTAGAAATAAGACTGGCACTAGCAATCGTCAAACACCTCCTCAATGAAGTCAGCATATGAGTATCTGGTACATTGTATCAGACCCTGCATCATGGGAAGAGCTCAATAAATGAAGGTATTATCATCATTGTCCTCCTTTTCTTCCTCTTATCATTGTCATTATTAGTGTGCCAGGATCCATACGCTTTTCCTGATTACAAAAGTCATACATTTCTGTGTTTCAAAAAGTTCTAACAAGAAAGGCATTCATGAGAGGAGCCCACATGTGGTACGCTGGCCACAGGAAAAGCACTGGATTTAGGCTTCTTGTGCGTACATTCCAGCTCTCCTGACACTAACATCTTGGACACATTCTTTAACACTTCTGTGTCTCACACTGCTTGCTTGTGAAGGCAGGCATAGTTCTTTCATTACCAGGTTCTTGGACAGTTTAAATATGGTGGCCTATACATAAAACACTAAGCATAGTCCTTGGCACGTAACTGTCAATATTAATTGGTTACTGTTGATAGTGTTGAAATAACCATAAACCACAAGTATACAACCACAAGTACACAACCATAAGTCATTTTGATTTTGTTATATTGCCTCTCCAGGGTGCATCTTCATATAAATGTTCCAAGGAAATCTCTGAAGACTGAAGTAGGCAGGGGATAGCCCAAAAGCCCTCGCTTCCAAGGACTAGATAAAAATAGCCTGGGCTTTGCAGATCATATGGTCTGAGAATGCAGCTACCTAACCCTGGTCATCACAAGGAAGTAGCCACAGACAATACATGAATGGATGAGCCCGGCAAGCATGAGGTCCTGAGTTTGATTCCCTATGCCAAAAAAAAAGAAGAAAAATGAATGAAAGCAGCAGGCTCCAACAAAACTTTACTTATGATGACTGAACTTTGGATTTCACATCATTTTCACATCACAAACTTGTTATTTTTAAAAAACCACTACTTAAACATATTTTGTTAAAAAAAAAAAAAAAGAAAGAAAACGTGCTCAGCTCGTAGGTTGTAGTATGCAAAAACTGGTGACAGCCCTGATTTGGCCTGCAGGTCTTAGGAAGCCATGCAGTCTGCCACTCTGGAGCTTAGTTGAAAGTTATAGGACAATAAAGTGTAGAAGTAACACTTTAATACACTTTTTTTTTTTTGCCTTCTCAGTGGGAGGCACCTTTTCTCCCCTTGAGATATATTATCCCACCAAATCTGTTAGAATCTGTCTCACCTGTCAAAGTTTAGATCAAATGCCACGTGTTCTGTGAAGCTGTCCCAAAATTCCTCTGAAGATTTAAAAGCTACACCCTCCTCAGAGTTCTCTCTATGCTTCTTTTATATCATGAGGTACTGTACTTCTTGGCCAAAATCCCTACTGTGCCCCAACTCCTTGTGTATCCAATTACCCATCATGCATCAGGAGCTAGAACTGTACAGTGCCTCACAACTGGGAAGAGTTGAACTTGCCCACTGACCTTCATTCTGACTCTATTAGGTACATGAAAAAGGAACACATTAGAATTAATCTAAGAGTAAGTAGGCAGAGGGAGTAATTAGACTCAGGAACATCTTATGGAATCTAAATTCAGGAAGCTTCAACCTCCCAGGCCATATGACTTCTCAACTCTTCCTCTTTGAGTAGATTTATCTTATTACATGTCTCCCCCCACCTCCTCACCAGTACCACGACAAATTCTCTCAGCTTAAGACCTAATAGAAATCAACTAGTGTTATAAGTCTTAATTTTAAATTTTGGGACTAGAAGATCTAATTGGCCAGGGGAACCGTTAGCATGGGATAAGCACAGTAAAGGAGCTGAATGGATATTCTCTAAAAACAGGGAATATGCTGATAGACTCCTCCAAATGCCTATAAAGCTTGCTGTATTTATTTCACTGTGCCAGGGTTCCTGGTGTAACCTCCCACCGTGTGTGTGTGTGTGTGTGTGTGTGTGTGTGTGTGTGTGTGTGTGTAGACACCTTGCTTGCTTATAACAGGAACAGAGTCTTACCCATTTTGGCATTCCCAGTTCTAGCATATATAGAGTTTTTCTCACCACAGGCAAATTATTGAACTGAATTTAAAACTATACCTTCTATGCAGCATGTGAGGCATCTTTCATCTTTATGAAAGGGGCACGTTCCATAGCTACTCAAAAGACGTGACAAAAAAATTTTCCTGCTTCTAGTTTGAGTACTTATCATTGTTATTGTTGTTAAATTATCTTTAGCACAGATAATTACACTATTTCTATTTCAGGTGTTCAACAGTCAGACAACCCCGGGTCCAGATGAACTATGAATACAACTCTAACAGTCTCTGAGCAATTATCTCCTTCCAGCTCTGTAGGGCAGAGCAGCTCAAGCTCTGGAGCCTGGTTGGAAAGGAGTCCTTTGCTAAGTACTCCTCTCAGAACCAGCTGAAAGTAAACACAGGTCTAGTTGGAGCAGAAAATAACTTTCTGTGGCTGGCAGCCTAGGTACTTATTTCTTATGCAAACTTCTAAGCATCCCAGAAAACCCCTATGTGCCCGGATCATGCCTAAATCCCTCTGCCCATTAACCATGTCTTGGATGAACTCATGTTCACTACACTCCAACCAGCGTGGTTGGTCAGGAGAGGTAGTCTCTTTCCTGGCTGCCTCTGTAAACTGTTGGAGAGTTTCTCTCTATGGCTTATTACACCTCCTCTGATCTTTTCCCTTGGGGGAGAGTTGGCTCATTGTTTACCAAAGCAGTCGCTCCCATGGTAGTTCTGCTGCCTCTTTATGCTCCAATGAGCTGTAGGTTTCACACAGAAACAAATCTCAAGAAGGGGTATTACAAATACAGCCCACAACAAATGCGGGGTGTTTTAGTTTGTGCCCTCCTTGCCTTAGTTGACATTGATTCCTATAAGGCCTTTCTCAGGATTTTCTAAGCTCCCTTCACATCCTGATTACAAGGAAGAGGGGAAAGAACCAAGTGACTTTTCTATTCCACTGAATGTCAGTTGTATTATTGCGCATTTACTTTGTTCATAAAAACAGACTCTAAGAATTTCATGTGTGCAGTTTGTAATTGCATATGACCAAGGTTAGTTTTTCTCCCAAAAAGATTGTGTGTGTGTGTGTGTGCTCATGAAGATATGCCATATCTCTTTTTTGTTGTTGTTGTTCTTGGTTTTTGATACCAGGGATCAAACTCAGAACCTTGCTCTTGCCAGGCAGGCACTTATACTGTTAAACCATCTCCCTGGCCCCTATGCTGGGTCTCTTAATGAAATTCGTACAACTCCAACTTAACTTACATTATTTAGCTCATCTAAACAACAATTATAAATATGAGTCAAACACATGTGAAGGCAACCAAATCTCTTTGGCTATCTGTTATCAATTAATCAGGATCTTTTCAAGGCACTTCGTAGGTCTTTACTGAATGTTGGAGCTCAGTCAAGAAGTATCTGCTTTTTAAAAAATGATCAGCTATGATCTTGGGGCATTTAGTTAGTTGGTCAATTCCAGAATGGTTGTCCTCTCACCCACCCCATAGGCTAGACTATTATTCTGATTTGTTGTAGGTTTTTAAAAAAACTGAAGAAGCTGTGTTCATTTACTCTGAAGGAAAGGGAATTTCTATTCCTCACTATGATAAAGGTCTATTTTTACCTGCCACCTCTCACCAGAGCTCAGTAATTTGACTCTCTTGTTAATGCATGTTTTTTAAGGTTAGTTGTGTTCCCTTAAGCTTTTTTTTTTTTTTTTTTTTTTTTGTGGAACCGGGGATTGAACTCAGATCCTTGCATTTGCCAGTCAAGCGCTTATCCTACTGAGTCATCTCCCCGGACCCAAGCATTTTTTTCCCTGTAAAAATTATAGTTCTCAATTTCCTACCCATCTCTTCAAGTTTTAGAAGAGAGCATATCGCAGATTATGGATTATTATTCTTCTTTCTTCTATATTGGAGGTTTGGTCACTTAGTGTTCTTTACTGACATGAAGCTTAGCTATGAAGATGAAATTTAAACCAGTAAATTTTTAAGTCCTAAAACATGAGCTTGTCACCAAGTCCTTTGGAGATGCTTGAATCCCACTGTAGATTACGTTTTGGGGTCTTTTCAAATAATAGTTTTAAATAATAGTATTATTTCTTTAGGATACCCTATATAGAAAATATTTTCCTTGGGTATTTATGTTTGCCGGCTGAGTTCAAGGGAGAACCTACTAACGGTTAAACAAACAATTGTGGAACTAGTATGTTCCTTCAATTATCTGTGAGTCAGAAAAAGTGGATGGCAAGATAGACAACATAAAACAGTAACAAAAAATAGGGTTTTGGGGTCAAAAATTATCAAGTTAGAGCCCCTTATGTTTACGAACTTCATAACATTGGGCTAAACACTTAATCTCACCAAGGCTATCAAATGAGACAAACATAACATCTACCGTTTGTTAATTACATTGTATGCTCTGGATCCTGGGCTAATCTTGTCATATGCATTCATTAACTCATTTCATCTTCAACAATAATCTCAAGAGGGAGTCACTATTAATATTTTCAGTTTACAAGTAGAAAAACAAAGCTATGAAAATTTGGGGACCTTGTCCAAAATCAGAGTGACAGAGCTCATAATTCAATGCCACATTTGTCTGGCTTTAGAAACCAAATTCATAGACACCACATTATATTGTATCCTTGTAGTAGATAGGGGTTGTTGAGAGGATTAAATTCCCTTTCCCTCAGAGTAAATGAACACAGCTTCTTCAAATTTTTTTTTAAAAACTACAATAAATTAGAATAATAGATTAGCATATGGGAAGGGTTACAGGACAACCATTCTGAAATTGACCAACTGACTAAATGCCCCAAGATCATAATAGATCATTTTTTTAAAAGCAGTTACTTCTTTTTTTTTTTTTTTTTTTTCCCTTGCGGAACCAGGGATTGAACTCAGGCCCTTGCGCTTGCCAGGGAAGCACTTATTCCACTGAGCTATCTCCCTGGCCCAGCAGTTACTTCTTGACTGAGCTCCAACATTCAGTAAAGACCTACGAAGTGCCTTGAAAGGATCCTGATTAATTGATAACAGATAGCCAAAGAGATTTGGTTGCCTTCACATGTGTTTGACTCATATTTATAATTGTTATTCAGATGAGCTAAATAATGTAAGTTAAGTTGGAGTTGTATGACTTTCATTAAGAGAGACCCAGCATAGGGGCCGGAGAGATGGTTTAGCGGTATAAGTGCCTGCCTGGCAAGAGCAAGGTTCTGAGTTTGATTTCTGGTACCAAAAAACAAGAACAACAGAGACTGGGCATGGTGGTGTGGGCCTATAATCCCAGCTCTTGGGAGGCTATAAAGAGGCAGATCACTACAAGTCAGATCTAGTAGTAAGACCTGAATAGCCTGTAGACCTTTCCCTAAAATAAATAAAAAAAAGCCATAAGAACAACAAAAAATGAGATAATGCACTTAAAGGGAAGCTTTGCACACATCTAGTGCATTCTCTCCTCTCTCTCTCTCTCTCTCTCTCTCTCTCTCTCTCTCTCTCTCTCCTTTTTGAAACAAGGTCTCACTATGAAGTTCAGGCTGGTCTGGAACTCACTATGTAGTCCAGGCTGGCCTCAAATTTGTAACAATCCTCCCACCTCAGCCTCCTAGGTGCTGGGATTGCAGGCATGCACCATCATGCCCAGCTCACCTTCTTTTTTTAAAGCAAGGATCGTGCCATATAACCCAGGATGGCTAAAAATTTATGATCCTTGTGCCTTGGCCTCCTAAGCACTGAGATTATCATGGTCCTGTTACACGTTATTATTATTACATGCTATTAGCTAAAATTTGTACAGTGTTTTATTGTTTATGAAGCCATTTACACAGTAACTCATAGAAAACTGGTTCAGAAAGGTTAAAAGACCCAGATGAGGTCATTTAGTTTGAGTCACTCTATCAGATTCTAAATCTTTTAATTCCAGAGCACAGCAATCTCATTTGGCTTTTAATCATTGGGGAGTGCTATGTTTTTATGTAATGTATTTTGTTTATTATTAGAAGACATGGCTATTTTCAGATTAGGTAAGTTCTAGTCTTGCCTGCCTTTAAATTGCTACTTTATCTTGGTACATCTTGAGATCTGTTTCTTGATTTTTCTGCTTGATTCTCTCCTCGATGGCAGACAATTCTCCTTTCAGAACTGTGGAGGAGGAAGAAGCCTCATTTGTCTGACACCCACATTCTTTTCCGCGGTTAAATCTGTACCAGTAGGTAAATGTCAAATTATGAATGAGCCGTGTTTTCTAAGGTTAATTTGTAAGTTGACTGTTTGAAAATCTGAGCATTTTCCCCTTGTTCTCAACAGAATTTAAGTCTCTGAGTGAACTCATAGGAATCTATCATAAGTGCTAGCCAGATGCAGAAAAAGACAAAGGAGTGTAAGGGAGGATGAGGCATGGGACCCCCCTTCTTCCTTTTAATCTAGACTTGTCGCAGATCAAGGTTGGAAAGTCTTTGCATCCCGAATCTCATCTCCCCACTAGTTGTCTTGTTTCCTAGTATTCCTTATCTTCCTACTGCTTTGTGCAATTCCCAAATCAGGCCTGCTTTACACCAAAGAGCCTTTTAACATCCTAAACTGTCCACTTGGCCCACTTCTTCCTCTTTCTGCTCTAATCTAAATGGCTATTTGATATGGACTAGGTGTTTCAGGAAACTAATGAAATAATTCACACCGAAGTATGAAAGGCTGATTTCCTTTATGCTCTTAGGGATGTTTGTATTTTAAGATGATTATGGATGCAAAATGAATTCGTAATTGGTGGAAATTCTTGCAATGAAATAAAATTAAGCGAGAAATGGTCATTAGGCAGCGGAAGAGGGAAGAGTATGTTGTAATACGGGTGGAGGAGCTCAAGGAGGGCTTCTCTCACTCTATCCTTTTGCGTCACCATCTTCCCACATGCACATACACATGAGCCCAAGCACACATCTCATCAGCTACATTGTTTTCCAACTACTTTGTCCTCCTCAAACAGATAATTACTAGAAAGATCAAATTGAAAGAGCGTTAGAGTAAAGGTCATTACTTTATAGTGAGGAAACAGGACTGGCAAGATAGCTCAACAGACTAAGTGCCTGCTTAGGCAAGTGCAAGGACCATAGTTTGAACCCCGGCACCACATGCCACACCAGCCCCAGCTCCTGGGTGCGCTGAGCCTGGTACTGAGTCAGGGGATGGCTGAAAACAGGAGGAGCACTACAAATCTGAGTGGCATGGTAAGGCCCTGCACCAAATACATAAAAATTTTTAAAAAGAATAAGAGAGAGAGAGAGAGAGAGAGAGAGAGAGAGAGAGAGAGAGAAAGTTACTTGCCAGAGAGATAGTTCAGCAGCATAAACTCTGGCCTGGCAAATACAAGTTCCTGAGTTCGATCCCTGGTACAAAAAAAAAAAAAAAAAAAAAAAAAGGTATAATGAGGAAACAAGGCTTAGATAGCAAAGCTCAGGTCCACGAGGGCAAGAGGCGGCATGGGTGTTAGAATCCAGTCTTCTGCTCGGATTCTAAGACGTTCTCTCTTGCACTCCATGATCAGCATTCAGAAGTCTGATAAAACATAAATGAAAATCAAAAACAAACATAAAACTTAGAAATGCTCATTCCTTGGCCTGTTCACTTCCCCACTTTTCTCTTTGGAGTTGGCACAGGAAAGGTCTTCCATCGTCTTTTTCTCATTGAGCATCTGGGCTTTTATTATAATAACTGGAACCTCTGTAATGCCCCCTTAGCAATAAGAAGAGTCATTGATAAAGACATGGTCTTGGTGCTGGTGAGATGGCTCAGTGGTCTAAAGCACCTATTTAAAACTAAGCTTACCAAAGCACAGGGACCGTGGTTCAGTCCCCAGCACCACATGCCAGCCAGCCCCGCCCCCTGGTGGGCTGAGCTGGCCACACACAGTCACACACAAATAAATAAATAAAATTAAAAAAAAAAAAAGACATGGTCTTTCTGGAAAGGCTGCCTCTTAGCCACCACTTCCTGGACGAACGAACTTAGAAAGTCCCTCAGCCTTGGTGCCTCAGCTCCTTCATCTGAGAAGTGGGAAGAGAATAGTCCATACCTCATAGAATTGTTTACCCTGTGTACATAATCAATGTTAGGTAGTAGCACCATCAGAGCACCACAAACATTTGGTTTGTTTTTCTTATTTTGCAGTTATATCTTTATATTTAAGAAAGGGAAGCTTTACTGGACTTAGTTCCCTTCTTCCAAGGCCTAGCAAGGTTAAGGTGACCCTTTATGCAATCACTGTCTAGGAGGCCTCAGTGTGTACGGTGAGTCACCGCCACTTAAAAGTGGATGGTGAGTCAGTAGCCTGTTAAGAAAGGTCAGAAGTTCCCCTGGTTCAAAGAGAAAGGACTCAAACCCAGCCCTGGGGTGCAGAAACAGTACACTCGTGTGGAGTGCCAGGCTGAGGCTGGACTACTTGGGTGAGAAGGCGGCATGTGGTCGGCAAGTGCTGGGGCTTCGGATTGCAGAGCCCAGTCTGATTTCAGCTCCCACCTCTACCTTGCTGTGGCCTCCAACACTTAACTTCTCTCTTGTCTCATTTTTGAAAGTACTTGTAAGTGGAGATGGTCTTCATAGAAATTACTTCATGATATAAGTGCTTGAGAAGACGCTGAGAATCAAGTAAATACTCAGTTGAAAAGTGATCATTATTGTCATTGTCTCCATCATCGGGAATGCGAGTCTAGTCAGAGTGTTTTAGGGACTAACAATCCTGAAGGAGCAAGCTAGAATGGAAAAAGTAACGGAAACAAGAATGTCTTTGACATGGTGAGTTTTAGGTATTAACAAGCCACTAAGCTAGCATTAATTGTAAAACAGATTGTAATTTATTCCTTACTGTAGGCTTGTGAAGGAATGAGTGATATGCGTGCCGTGCACATAATTCCCATTTTGTGAAAGAAGATGCTGAAGAACAGAGTAGAAACAACCTTCACTCAAAAAAACAAAGAAAAGCAACACAGGTCGGGCTTTGCCCCTGGTGAGGAGCTAAACTTCTTCTATTCAGATCCTGGGGGACAGGGATAACCATCTCGGCCTACCACAGCAGGCTAAAAATACAAGTGTCATGTAATCATCCTGTCGTTCTTCTTCCTGATCTCAATCAGCCCTCCTGATTTCCTGCCATCTGCAAATTTGCACGTCCTTTGTGCTCCTTTTGCGCACATTTATGCCCTCCCTTGCCATCTCGTTTACTCCCCATGCTTCAATCTCTGGGCTTCCATTTCTCTTCTTCTTTTTCTTCTTCGCCTTATTTTTTGATGCAGCACTCTCTCTCGTCCCCCTTCACACTCCCCTTGCCACACCAATCACATTCCTGCTTGCTTATTGCCATGTTCATTTTCCCACCTCATTCTCCCCTCATTCCTAGAAAACGGCTCCCCGAGACTCCCCCTTCCCGGCCCCCTCCAACTCGCATGCCCACTCTCCATAAATTCCTGCAGCCTGGCAATCAGTAACTTCAGCATCACACTTCACAGCTCTCCTAGTTTACGCTACTTGTTACTATTCTCCTTGCTGCTGCTCTCTAGGGTTTCTGCTAAAAAAAAAAAAAAAAAAAAAAAAAAAAAAAAAAGCTCCACTTTAAAAATATCATGGGTACAAGTTGAACCTACAGTTAAAGTTTGCTCACACATCTACACATTTCATGGTTTTATTTTAACCAGTGGTTCAGGTTTAGGCTCAGTTGCGCTGTGAAGGAAGACGAGCTCCTTAGGAAACAACAGGAAGAAGCACCACCTAAAAAACGTTCAGCAGAACCCCCAGTTGGGCCTGGGTTCACCTCTCCTTCCTCCCACTCCCCCAAACCTAAGCTGATGGGACTTGGCTTTTTTCTTTGTCCGGTCATTTGCTTCACTCCTCCTGGAGCTTGGATGGCCTCCGAGTCTGTGCGTGTGCACACGTGTGCGGCCACTGCTGGCTCTCCAAAAGGCTCACTTCTCTTCTGCCATTTTACTAGGACACAGAAGGCGGTTCTCCTCTCCCTCTTTTTCTCTCCCTGCCCCCAACTCAGCCTGGGCTTTTTCCTGTCTCTTAACTCTACCAGTGCAGCAGCAACTAGCTGAGCTGCTTGCTTGTGAGAGAGAGAGAGAGAGAGAGAGAGAGAGAGAGAGAGAGAGTGTGTGTGTGTGTGTGTGTGTGTGTGTGTGTGTGTGTCTGCGTGCACAGCTAGGCCAAGCCCGCAAGCCTGCCAGTCACTGGAGAGTTTTAGTTTGCATTCAGAAGAAAGGAGGAGGGAAGACAAGAGGGGAGGAGGACAAGGTGGAGGGGGGAGGAGTGGGGGGTGCGGAGAAGGGAGGGAGAATGTCTTGTTTGTGGCTTGTCAGCAATTGCTTGAGACAAGCTTCCATGTGTGAAAGCTACTTGGCATGAATGCCTGGGCCGTACCAAGTGTCACCGCAGCAAGAGGGGGAGTCAGAAGAAAAACAGATCAGACCAGAGCAGACAATAGGCCCCTAAAGTGTTCCCCCTAAGTTGCTTTGATGTTGTCCTGGTGTCTTGATACCAGGAGGCCAGGGATTGCTGGAAAAGGGTCTTTTTTGTCTTCATTCACTTTCCCCCCTCAGTTTCTGAAATGATTCTCCAGAATTTCTCCTCATAAAAAAGGTAAGAGCCCTAACAATTCCTTCTTCTGTGGCAGGCTTGTGCCTGTGCCTGGAAGTGGGGGTCTCATTCCTGCGCTGCTTTGGAGGAGCGCTGGGGTCCTGCGATTGGAGCTCCTGCGCTGCCCCTGGAAGTCTTTCCAGGCACTCAGGGCTGGGGATGGCCCCTCTTTCCAGGGAACCCCAGTAACACGATCTGTGCCTCTGGGTTGGTGGGGGAGAAGGGTGGAAGGAGAGGGGTGGGAGGAGGGTGGGAGGGTGGAGGGTGGGAGGGAAAGAAGGAGAGAGAGGGGGAGAAGCCTGAGAGACAGGCAGAACCCTCATTCAGAGAAGCCCAGCCCGGAGCACAAGGAGGCCTTGCAGACTACATTCTCAGGCTGGGCGAGAACTGGCTGGGGCTCTGCTCAGTGACTGCAGAGATTGCATCGAGCTTTGTGTGTGCTTGAGTGTGTGTGTGTGTGTGTGTGTGTGCATTGCCCTGGCGTACCTTGGTGTGAAGGGGTGGTACCCAAATCCTTATCACCCCTGCCGGACTCTCCAAGGAAGAGTGGCATGGCAGGCAGGAAGGGAGAGCAAGAGAACTCTGCCACAAGACAATTCAGAAACTTTTCCAGTCTCGGGGAATTTTTCAGGTTGTAGACACTGTAAAAGAGTTGCCCTGTGTCTCAGTTTCCCCGTCTGTGAAACTGAGAGGACTGACTGGGGATGCGGTATGCCTCCTTGGGATTTAGTGAAACGGAACAGATAACTATGTCTGAAAGGCGTGGAGAGACCTTCAAGCTGGCTCTACGGTGGAATCACAGAAGTGTTATCGTTATTCTTGATTATCACCGTCATGATAAAACCATCGTGAAAGACACCCCGAGACAAATAGGTTGGGGTACACAGATCAAGTGTCTGAGCATTTCTAATGAAACAAAAAGCTCCTTTCCACCTGTTGACTTCTGTCCTTTTCTCTTGTGTCTTTTCGTTAGATTTATTGGCCATTTGTACAGAGAATGGCGTGGGAGGGGTTGAGTTTTCATTTCCCTCCTCCCTTGTATGCATTTTAAGAAAAAAAAAAAAAAGTCAATGTAAGATGCTGGAGAGAGAAAATGCGCCTTCTGTTCTAGTAGTTTATTCAAGACTGTTTTCTGGTGCTGGTGGGGCATACATACACATCTGTAAACTCTAGCTTGGAGGTTAAAGATTTTTATTGTGGCTTTTAGAGATTAAATGAGATTTATTTACAATTGCCTTTTATCAGAGAGTAAATATCTTACTGTGTGGGGATGAAGGTAAGAATGTGGAGGCTGTTTACTCACTGGTGGTTTTGCGGATGAAACCTTATGCTCTTTAAAGTGACATCCTGAGACACAGGAGCAGGAGGCTACAGTCAGCACCTAATATTCGTCTTTAAAATGTTTGTTTGGGAGAAAAAAAAATCTGCTTATTTCTTTTTGAATTGTGCATTTCCTTTCTTCTGCTCTTGTACCGTGACCATTTCAGGGCTTTCAGTTAGTTTTTTCTTAGTTCTCTGGGGGAATTCTGCTTTCTTACCTATTTCTAGGTTTCGGTGACTCTGCTACTTAGCCAAAAAATTCTGTGAAAGTCTGAGAGGCTGCGACTCTTCCATTCTAACTGCAAATCCTTATCAGTCTGATGCCCTGTGATAGCCAAGTAGTGAGGCAAAGAGCCAGCCTTAGTGGAGATTATTTATGTTCTTCCATCCAGGCCTAGAAACCCGACTTCTGTGTGTGGAAGAGGATGAAAGATATGAATTGGCCTCAATATGGGAAGAAGGCCTCCCTTTAACCCCTCATTAGTGTTTTATTAGTATAAAGTTGTACTTTATATCTTAAAACTTAACTGTTCTACTTTGTAGGCAGAAGATCTTAACTACAATTTGTCTCCAGCACAACGCTGGGTTCCAGATAGCTTCCTAAAACATTCAAATTTTAGAACTACAAGGGGAAAGAAAGGTCCCTCATCTTCATGCTGTTAAGGCCCAAGAAAAAGAAATGATGGCCAGAGGGTGCTGAATTGTCCAGGACAGGCACATCCGCAGCTCTGCTTGCTAAGCTAGGTTCTAGCAGCAAGCACTGTCCTGCTCCTGTTGCAATGTTGCACAAAGACAGCAAACGTGGGTCACCAAATAAATCAACATGACTCCATTCACATATCCATTTGTGTACTCAACTACTACACAAGGGCCTTTCCTGTGTTTTAGGCACCTGGTGGGGCACTGGAGATGTAGGAAAAAGTAAGTGCAGGTGCGACCCTTCCTTCAAAAGGCTTAGGGTCTTAATGGTCAACATTAACCACATAGTTGCACAAGTCAATAGTTAGAACATTGATAATATACACTTAACAGTCTGCAGGTATTTTAGTTAAAAGAAAGGTGGCCCCATTATTGACTCAAACTTTCAACTAGACATGAGTTAAACATCCTTGCTCTTTGTGCCTGAGGTCCCCTTGCCCCAGTCCTTCCCCCTTCTCTTCCCCAGCAGCCTTCCTACTCACAGGGGGCACCATTCCAGAGTGGAGATCTCTCTCCTTCACTCTCCCTTCCTCCTCCTCTCTCAGCACAGAGTACAGCAGAGACACACAAATAATGTCTGCCAACCCTTCACACTTATACTATTAAATAACTTCACACTTGTTGTGAGGCAGCTTCTGTAACAGTCATTATCTGGGTAGCTCACTTGTTAGCAGTAGCCCCTGTGTGCTGTGAAAGCCTAATGGGCAGTAGCAAGAGAGACAAGGCTCTCAGCTCACTTTACTGATCCCATAGTTCCTGGGCTCATACTCAATGCTTAGTTGCAGGAAACCACCATTATCACTATAATCTTGGAATTCCAAGACAATAAGTTTAACCAAATGGCCTTTCCCAGTCTTCCCAGCAAGGGTACACATTCTACTTAGAAAGAGAAAAGATTTTTTTGAAGCCTCTTCAAAAATCTCATTTTTGGTTGGGGTTATTGAAATCTCACTAGTTAGGCAATATCAAAGATACAGCCACTCTCCTACACACACACACACACACACACACACACACACACACACACACACGAGCATACTCCTAATTATGTTCTTCCTTGGAGAGAATATGTGGTTGCAATGCCAGTCATTGCCAAAGAGGTAGATTAGCTTTCCTGTTCCTATCATCATTTTCTGCATTGTCTTTCTTAGGTACTCAGGAGAATGTTGTCTTTGCTGTTGTCAATCCATCTTTTTTTTTCTTTTTAAGATTAATTTAATAGTTTCAAAAGAAGACAGACATGCCCACCCACACATAAATCATAGGTTTGCTGCCTATACTTTGGGAACCCACACACGCTGCGCGGTTAACTCATGTCATGAGCAAAGGAGAGTCATTTCTGTGCTCTCAGCACCATTACGCGAAGAGGTACTCAGCCCACGTCGCAGACACAACCTGAATCGGAGCATGCCCTGGTCTGCGCCTGGCACCTGTGGCTAGCGCCTTCGCCTCTGAGCAGTGGGCACTGTGTTTGTAATCATTTGATCACTTCCGACATCCTCTCCCCTCCAGTGTGTTACTCACTAGGGAGCTGCCTCTGGGGGAGGCAATCTCAGTTGGCACCGGAAGAGTAAGCCAAAGAGAGTGGGAGTTAAGAAGTGAATAAAACAAAGATTTGGTCAGAGGAGATTTACCAGGGATCCAGACAGCAGAGACACAAGTTATCCTTAACTCTAGGAGAATAAAAGCAAAGAGTGTTGGGACATTTTGAAAGGTGTGGTGCACCCATATTGTATCTAAGTAAAAAATGCTGTTGCCTTTAGTTCCACCAAAGGCAAAATCAACACACTGTAAAGGACACTCCCCAGGCTCATTGGTCACAAATACTGCCTTTGCATGTAGTCATGTTGATGGTGATTTTGTGGGTTTTCTCCTTATAAGAGACATAAGGGCTGGCCACATAACTCAGTGGATTAAAGCGCCTGGTTAGGCAGACCCAGGGACCAGGGCTTGATCTTCCTGTACCAGCACTGCCCCTAGAGTGTGCAGAGATGACAACTAAGACTGGGCATGGTAGCACACACCTCTAATCCCAGCACTTGGGAGGCTGAAAACAGGAAGATCACTGTGAGTCCAGTCTGTGTAGTGAGACCCTGTAGACCCTGTGCTAAATACATAAACAAATAAGAGACATAAATATAAGATTAAAAAGGGATATTGTGTTCATTCTTTTTAAGCTTGGATATTTTTAACACTCTAAAATATCTGCTCAGTCTTCTCCTACAGAAGGCCTATAAATTAAATAATATCGTTATCCCCCATTATACTGAGGTAAGTTTATGTGTCTCACCCAAGGCCCCACAAGGAAGTGAGGGGCAAGATGTGTAGCCTATTAAAAAATCCCTCTTCAAAAATGAGAAGCGGATTGCTGAGGCAATCGCCACCCTATTCAGATTAAATATACTGTGCTGACATGGCATTAAAATAATTGCCTTAGTTCAAACTCCTTTTTCTTCAGAATTAGAATTTAGAGTGTTGATCAACAAAAGGGTCCTCAGTTATGATTTCCTAATGATGTTTTCTACAAGTGCACTGGGCCAGTTTCTAGTTTCACCAAACTCCCTGTTCTGATACTTGGTTCTGTCTTGGAATGAAGGAATTGAGCTGAATCACTTCAGGTCCCTTCAGCTCTGTGATGCAGTGTTTCTTGATTCTGTGACTAGGCCACGCCACGCATCTGCTCGTTTTTGGTCACCTTATGCAAAACCCAAGTCAAGACCTATGATTTCCAAAGGGAAATATAGCTGGTTTCATGGGTAGATAGAGGATTCATTCCTATACACATCCACCATACAAATTATATTGACATCTTGAAGTGAAAGCCATGTTAGGAAAAAGTAGGATTTTAATTTATGGATTTTAAAAGAATTTGCCAGTCAGCATGCAGGCACATGTGCAAGAAACTAAAGAACCATTTTCAAAAGAATAGGCTGTTTTGAATGCATGTCTTCCTGTATAATAAGTATGAATTTTAAATGGATGGGCACTGGGTACATCTCTTAGCTTCACCATTTTCACATGCATTTTGCACAGAAATTGTGCTGTTTCTTTTTGTATTACGCTCACATGTTGTTTTGATGAAGCTAAGAACCAGTTTAAGCAACTGGAGTGCTGATGCTACATGCTAAGTGTTTAACACTGTGCTCTCAGGGATGACAGGACTATTGGCAGTCTTTATGACATGCAACTCCCAAAGGATACTACTGAAGACTTGCTGATAGGTTACGTATGTATTACATGTGTGCATGTGCATGTATTATACCTACCTTTAGAATGTAAGAAATTGGGGGCCCAGCCCTAGCTCAGTTCTTTAAGTGGCTGCTTCCACAATGCTGGCAGCCTCAGTTTGCTGTAGTTGGATCCCCACAACACTCCAGCCATGCAAAAGTGCCCTGAAGGCATTCAAGGAGCAAAACACACACACCAAAAAAAAAAAAAAAAAAAAAAAAAATTCCTTATAGAATGTAAGAAATAAACTCCTTCTGAAATGTGATTGAGGATGAGACAGAGAAGATACAGAATGAATGTTTTCATGAAGCATGTCACCCCTATGAGTAATGTTAGATACTAATCATTTAAAATTGGTTAAACTTTTAAAAAGATATAATTTAAAATTTTTATGTAATAGCTCAATTTAATTTTTAGGACCCCAGAGTAAATTCTCTTGCCACATTTTGAGAATAACATCCTGCTTGTAGCAAAGATGTCTCATGGCTAGCAAGCCAATGTCTTTTTAAATTGAAAAAAAAAATAGTTTGTAAAATAAATTGCCTTTTAATTGGAAAAGAGGATTCTGAAGAGCATATATAATTATTTTTACTTCTATTGATCCTTTATTGTGGGCTGCTTATGTTTCTTAGCATTGTATATGTTGCTTACTTTCTTAACCTTTTTTTTTTTTTGGTGGCCAGCTCAGCCCAGGAGAGGCTGGCACAGCATGTGGTGCCAGGGATTGAACTGTGGTCCCTGTGCTTTGCCTGAGCTTGCCTAAACAAGTGCTTTAGACCACTGAGTTATCTTACCGGCCCCTCTTGGCAATCTTAAAATGTAAATCCACAACAGAAATGCATTAGACATGGCTAACCAGGAATGAGCATATCAGCAAGCTGCTTAGAACACATGAAGGTTCCCTGCAGAAATACGTAAAATGTCCAGCTATTAATGAATGCACAACTATAAAGAAAAAAGCGTATTTTATATATTATTGTTTCGAAACTTTTTAAAAATGATCTCAGTGTTATCAAAATTCTTACATGCTTAAATACCTTTAGCCTAAGGTATTAGAGAACTTTAATAAGTTCCTGAAAATAAAAAATTATTCTTTTTCCTGAACAATACATACAGTACACAAATGTGAAGTGCCATTAATGGCATTTGAAAGAAGTCAAGCCCTCATTAACTCAGAGGAAAAAGGTGTGAGCCTTGAGCAGGCTTTACTTGTCTGAAGTTGGGTATATTGGACTGTGCTTTCCTTCTGCTCGTACAGTCAATACACGTTGGGGGGCTGGCCAAATAGCTCAGCGGATTAAAGTGCCTGAAAACAGGTGCAGGAACCAGGGGTTCTATCCCCGGGTCTGCCGTGCCTGCCCTGCCCTGGGGCAAGCAGAGACAGCAATTGAGACTGGGCATGGTGGCACGTGCTTGTAATCCCAGCATTTGGGAGGCTGTAAGCAGGTGGATCACTACAAGTCCGATCTAGTAGACCCTTCCCCAAAAATACAGAATAATAATAATAATAATAATTATTATTATTATTATTATAAAAACATTCTAAAAAATACATGTTGGAGGGAGAAAAAATTTTGCTGAGGATCTGTGAACAAGGGACACTCAGAGTGAGGGTGGAGGGTGCTTGCTTTCAGGATGTCCTGTTGGGGGCTTGCTGTGTACAAGTCACAATACGCCCGGTATGCAAGGCAGAGAGGCTGAACAGTGCCAGACTTTAACTCCTGCCCTGGTGCCCAAGCTGATCCCTCTTCCTTGAACAGCCCTTTGCCTTATGCTCTCCAAGCAAGCTCCTACTGCTTCTTCAGAACTGACCTTGGGTTCTTCTTCTAGAGAGTTTCCCAGACCCCACATCCTATTCCTGCTCCACTGCCTGGACTGGGCATGTGCTTGTATGATCCTTGTTCCTTTGGGCCAGATTCTTCTGCCTCCCCCTCTGCGCTGTGGTCACCTCAAGGGCTGAGACTTCTTTCTCTTGTATCCTTAAGGCCTATGATAGGGTAAAATACAGCAGGAAATTATTAAGTGCTTTTTTTTATGTATTTGGTACAAGGTCTACAGGGTCTCACTATACAGATGGATCCCTACTGATCCTCCTGTTTTCAGCCTCCCAAGAGCTGGGATTAAAGGCACACACCACCACCCTGGTCTCAATCGCTGCTGTCTCAGCATGCCCTGGGAATGGGGCTGGCATGGCACTTCAGTTCACTACACTATCTGGCCAGCCCTAATAAGTATTGTTGAATGAACAAACAATTTATATTGAAACATAGTTTATTATTAAATTTAACTACAAAAAAAATGACAAAAAATTCAAGTTATTCAATCTGATGCTTCACATTTAAAACAGAAAACTTCTCATAGGGCATCCATTCTTTTCCTCTTTTCAAATAATAAATTAGGCATTTATGCTATTTTTATGCCTCCAAGTCCTCTCTTTCCTTACATCCAGCATTTCTCTCCCAAAAGCTTCTATTCTTCACGTATCCCATCTTTGAGCTTTGTGGATCCCTACTAAGAGTTTATTTTTATGTAAAGAAACAATGATGGAAAATAAATTGGTTATATTGGCTTATCTTACCCCAAGTAGAACCATTTGTTGATATTTAGGTAGTAGTTAAAGGGAAGTTTCCTGTGTTTCAGAGATGAAAGATAAGGACATCTTTGAGGAAGTCTAGACAGCCAGAGAGTGGTAGGTGAATGCCTGGCTTCTGGGAATCTGCAGTTATGACCATCAGAAATAAAGAAGGGGACAATACACTTCAACTTTCTGAAAAAGGTTCTGAGTGCTGAACTCTCTTGAAAAGCACTTCCAGTTATATATTGGTATTTATAAGAATGAACTTACTCTCATATCCTCCAGAAAAAGGACATTCATTGTGAGAATTCTCAGAGAAAGCACTGGAAATAAGAATTAGAAACCCTTCCTTAGAGCAAGCTCCAAGGAAAAGAACCCCTGACTCCTGTCAAGTTAATTCCTATACTCTCCCCCATCCCTTCACTCACCCAGGCTAGGTGGCTACCTGCTGGCTCAGCGTTCTACCTCATTCACGGTACGTTCTACCTTATTCCCAGTATGCTCTACCTCATTTCTGGTACGCCCTCTCACTCTCACAGCTGTTTGCTTACATCTGTTGCTCCTTCAAGTTGCCTGGACACTCAGGTCCAAAACCCTGCTCTCTCTACCATGCCCCTTCATGGCTCCTGCCTCATGCGTTCTTTCCTCATATTCATTCTGCAGTAGCCGTTTTCCCAATCATTGCTTCATTCTCTCAAAATTCCCTAATATAGGCTACCAAGGATCTGATTAACCCAACTCATTGTTTCTTTGCCATACTTTATGGTCCCTAGCCCATCTCTCACTAAAGTTGGCCAAGGATCTGAAGCTCATCTCTAACAGAGGATGCTGTGGCAGAGGGAGGTGGGCAAGGGCAGGAGTGCTGTTGCTTGATGTGAAATGCAATTTTTTGATAGGAACCATGGAAGGGCCATCTTCTCTCCCATGTTGCTGCCAACAAATGTGCTTGGCGTATCTAAGTCCATTATGGAAATTTAGAAAGTTACAGATAACCAGCTTATTAAAAATTAAAATGTTTCACGGGTGATAATTAGTATAACTAAGATAAGAAAGATCTTGGGAACAAATACCAAATTTATAACCACAAAGGAAATTTGGAGAGGTAGAGTAAGCTCTTAAATGAATGACATTATTTCATACGTTTCATAAAAAGCAAGAATAGGGGGAAAGCGAGTGGGCACGTGTATTGACATGGGTCCCAGAGGCTAGTTAACAAAGGAAGTAAAATTCCAGGATTGGGGACCAAAAGGAGGAGAAATATGAATGCTAAGCTCTAGAGGGGAGATTTTCTTTGGGATTTCTTCCTGTTTTTTTGTTGTTGTTGTTTTGTTTGTTGGGTTTTTTTGTTTTTTTTTTTTTTTTTTTTTTTTTTTTTTTTTTTTTTCGGAACTGGGGATTGAACTCAGGCCCTTGTGCTTGCCAGGGAAGCGCTTATTCCACTGTGGTCCCTGGGCTTTAGCTAAGCTTGTTCTAAGTAGATGCTTTAGACCACTGAGCCATCTCACCAGCCCCATAGTCTACCCTTGATCTTTCTTATTTGTAGCTTCTAGGACAATCTGAACTGAACTAGTTATGTGACCCTGAATTGGTTATTCTTCCCAACTCAATTTTCTCATCTCTGAAGATAAAGATAATTATTATTTCAATACCTTGTTATAAAAATTAAATAGAGTGGGATCATATATTTAAAGTGATTAATACATTACCTGATATGTAATAGGTTTTCATTCAATTGTAGTAATTATTCTGGCACAAAAAGAAGGAGGAAAACTTTGACAAAATAATGTGCTGAATAAAATTTCACTCATTATATCATTTCTTCCTTATAATAGTCCTGAGAGATTTGTATTATTATTTCCATTTTGTGAGATGGGAATAGGATATTAATAATTGAGAATTTGCTATGTGCTAAGGACTGCACCACATACTTTCGCACATTGTCTCATCTAAACTGAGATAGGTGGGCTGGTGAGATGGCTCAGTGGTCTAAAGCACCTACTTAGAACAAGCTTAGCAAAGCACAGGGACCACGGTTCAATCCCCCAGCACCACATGCCAGCCAGTCCCGCCCCCTGGTGGGCTGAGCTGGCCACACACACAAAATAAATAAATAAATTAATTAATTTAAAAAAAAAAACCCTGAGATAGGTGCCCTTTAGTATCTTCATTTCATAGCTGAGGACATTGAGGTCTACAGGGTGTAAAGTCATACAACTAGCTATCAATGACAAGCATAAGGTCACTGTAAGTATGCTTAATGCTAGGTTAGTCTGATTCCAAAAGTTTCCCAAAGTCATAAATGACAGAATCAAGGATTTTAAGAGCATTGCTTCTTCAGTTCAATACCAAAATGCATGCTGGTTGGATGCAGGGTGCTGGTAAGCCCACTCTTAAAAGATCTTGCTTCTGAATCTGAGTATAATGATTTTACTAGGGAAAATTTCCTAAGGTGCTCCGAGAAAAAAAATTTAAATAATTTAATATGTCAATAATTTAAATAAGATCTCTGAGACCTGGTGAAGTGATTTAACAAACCTGTGATGAATTTCTATTGTGTTTCCAATAATGAAAATAAGCCTGGCATTGTGGGAACTCAAGAAAAGTGTGGCTCAAGTCTCTACCTTTCAGGTGCTTTCATACTGGGTCACCTGAAGACAGATGATAACAAAATTAATTAAGAAGCAGAGAGCAATGGATCAAAGGGCTTCAGTAATCAAAGGAGAGAACAATTCATTTGGCAATGAAGGGACTAGTGATAGAACAAGAGAAGGCTTCATGCAGGAAGTGACATTTGCAGTGGTCCCTGAGGGACAAATAAGGAAGTACCAGAAAGCTTCTTTATTATAGTTTTCTTTCATATATAGTTTCCTTTTTCTTCACATGAATGGTTTTATAGAATGTAGTACTAAATAGCCAAAATTTTAATAAAGTAATATATTGACTGCTAGTATTTTCAAAGATTACGTTCTTTGGGTGGAAGTGGAGAATTTCTATTCTTACTAGTCATATGAAAGCATTGGCATTTTCCCAGTCTACATTTACATAGATATTTCCATCAACGTAACAAAATACCTAAGATAAACTCCTTAAAAAGAAGAAAAGTTTATTTTAGGCTCATGGTTTCTGAGGTCATGGTCCATGGTTATCTGACTTTGGCTTTGGGCTTGTGTCAAAACAAATCAACATGGCTGAGGGCATGTGGTAGAATAAAGATGCTCACCTCATGGTGGCTGGGAAGTGAAAGAGAGAAAGGGAAAGGAGTAGAGCTTTGATATTCCCTTCAAGGTACACCCTCAGTGACCTATTTCCTCCAACTGGGCTCTACTGACTCCCTCTTCCCCCCAACCCATGGTGTCTTCAGGTGAGACCCAAGCCTTCAACACATGACCACTGAGAGATATTTAAAGTCAAACCATAATAGATATGCATGTTGAAGAAAAAAAGAAAATACAATCTCTTGTTCTATACTTCCAAGGTTGGGAATGTAGGGTTGTATAGAAATCTATCAAGGCTTTACAAATCCCTAGAGGAACCAAAGGGTCTTGTAGTCTCATTTCTTGAATGCTACTAGATAGTGCTAAGGTACTGGCAGGTAGGTTGCTTCTTTATCTACTCTTGGGTGGGAAACTTTATTCTCTATTTGGGAATTCACAACTTTCCATATAATACCAGATTTTCTAGGCTTTTTTCCCCAGACTCTTCTAATGTAAAGCATTGTATTGTTGCTTCACAAGTGTATTTGTGATTGAGAGGCTACGTATTCTGATTGTTTCAGGTTTGTAATTGAATTGAATTTCTACATCCTAATCATATTTAAAGAGGCTAAATAGAAATCTTCTGTCTGGGCATTACTTGCTTACAGTGAGAAAGTGAATACTAGTCCTTACACTGTAAGTCAGAAACCCAGGTAAGATCACTTATATTGTTTTGGTTGGGTTTTTTACATTCCCTTTCACAAATTCTTCTTGAATGGCAGTATACACTCCTTTCCTTATGCAGCATGTTCAAATGTCACTTTCCCCATTAAGTCTTTCTAGTTCCTCTAGCCAGCAGGTCCCCAACACAAGAGTGTCCATGTCTTCTGCTCTTCTCAGAGTGACCATATAACTAACTATACATGTTTACTGCCCACAGTCATAAGAAACACAAGAGGGCAAAACACAAGAAAACAAGTATGTAGGTTCTCTTCCTCTGTGCATCCCCCAGGGCACCCAGAGGGCCAAAGTGATTGGTGCTCAGGGTTGTTTATTCACTCAAGTGAGTCACATTAGTGGCTTCACTGGATTGGCTTTGGGTATGGTAGCATTACTGTCAGTGCCTGCTCTCTTTTGGGAAAAAAAATCACTACTTTTTAAAAACGAATGTCTTAACCAATTTTAAGATGAAAAAGATTACATACTATAAGCAGTAATTATAATTATTATTAATAGGAATCATTAAAATAATATGAACTGTTAAAATTACTTCTTTTGCTTGCTTTTCTTGGAAAAGTAGGGAGGCTTGATAAGCTACTGGTCTTTTCCATCTATGATATCTATGATTCTTTCAAATTTTATGTAGACAAGTGCAAGCTAATGTACACTGGAAGGAACAATTGAAACAGCTCATACTCACTGATGGGCTCTGAATTACTCTACTTGTAAGTGCTCAGGAAAAAGATCTCCGATTCATTGTGGATTGCTCAATGGAGACATCTGCTTGCTGTGCAGCAGCAGTCAGAAGAATGAATGAGATATAATAGACTGTATTAACTTTGAGAATGGAATAAAGAATAATGCAGAAAATAATATAGTGCACATAATTTGGCATTGACTATTTCTGTAATTACAATAAAACATTTTAATGATATACATTGATGTTATGACTTCACCTTAAAATTAGAATTCTGCATTGGATCCTTTCATTTCAAAGAAAACAAAGCAGAAATACAAAGGATTTAGAGAAAAACAACAGTCTCAAAGACATGCAAGGATTTTGCTTGTAATGAGAAACTAAAAAGACAAGGACATTTTAATTTGGGTAAAGGGGTGAAAATGACATTGTATAAATTTATTTAAAATTAATGAAAGTTTCAGAAAATTGCTAAAGCTAGTTTCCGATTATCCTTGGTAATGGGAAGGCAGAGACAGAGAGGATAATTGAAATCCCTAATAGTCTCCAACCCTCATTTTAGCTGTAGTTGCATCATCCCCTTCTATCAAAAGTTTTAACGAATGAATAGATATGAGACACTGGGAGGTGGGTGGTCATGCGAAAGGCAGAAATGGATCAGAGTTCTCCTGCTGCTCCCTGTTCATTGTCTATACAGTCTTGAGCGATGTGACATCCAGTTCTCACATCAGTGGAATGGGCCTAATGATAATATTTGGCAAGATTGTTGGAAAAACTAACTGGGCTCACTGGTAGTCATTGGTCAACTATGATATACTATGTCTGGTGGAGGTTGTGAAGAGAGCCTACCTTCCTCTGGCCTCTGAGCCTCAGAAGCTGACATAGCTGCAGCCTCTGGGAACTGGTACCCACCCTGCCTCTCCTCAGTCTCCTACTTCTTATGTTCTTGGCAGGAGAGTTTAGAAGAAGAATGAATCATTTCTTTCATCTCTGAAATCTTCCTTAGCATTATTACTCCCTTGCTCCTGGAAAGCCTTCAAATAATTTTGCATCCATTTTTATGAACACATGATTATTTTGATGGCATCTCATGTCATATTCAGGATAGCCCAAGTGAGGTGATCATAGCTATTATCCTCATCTTCCAAATGCAGATACTGAGATACAGACAACATGTTTAAGAACACATAGTCAAGGTAAACAGTCAAACCTGTACTCTCGGGCCTCCAGGTTGACATAAAAGGTTTGGAACACTGACTTACGTAACTATGCTGATTCCTCCCCTGGGCAGTGTCTGGCCTTTTCTGTTTCCTAGGATCTCCTTCTCTCTCCTCTGGTTCTCCCTAATCCTCTTGGCCTCTATGATGGGTCATCTTGTCTGCCTCAATATTCTGTGTTCTACTTCTTACCATATTATTATGCTAACAGTAGAAATTCTTTTTCCAAATTCAGTTAATAGTGATTTAAGTTCGATCCCCTGTGTGACGTGCTGGCCCCACCCCGGGTCATGCTGAGACCAGGACTGAGACTGCGCGTGGTGCTGTGTGCCTGTAATCCCAGCACTTGGGAGGCTGAATACAGGAGGATCACTATGAGACTGATCTGTGTAGTGAGGCCCTATAGGCCCTGTACTAAATTTTTTTTTAAAAAGTGATTTAGTTGAACAAGTTGGTTAACATGGAATGATACAGAATGATGGAATCATTCTTTCAGCCTTTATTTTAACCTAAAGTATCCCTCACATTTTTATGCAGCACCAAGACCTTGCCTTGGGAATTTGGGACCTCCCGTTAAAACTGTGCATCCAATTTCTCCTAGGAGCCATTCCTTGGAGGCACCCTTGCTTAGTTTGTTTTTGTCATGGTTTATTTATTTATTTATTTATTTATTTATTTAGTGTGCGGAACCAAGGATTGAACTCAGGCCCTTGTGCTTGCCAGGGAAGTGCTTATTCCACTGAGCCATGTCTTGGTTCATTTAAAGTGGAGCAAGATCTTAAAATACATTTGTGAGGTGATCAGATTTTTCCAGATTTAATGATGTTTTGTAGTTGGCTCTGCAACCCGTAAGTTGACAGCATTTTTAGTAAATCACTTTTAACACCTGTCTCATACATTCAACTTAGACCTTGTAGAAACAATTTCTTTTTGTACCTTTATTTCATTACTTTACGCGAGTTTAATTAAATCATGCAATTACAAGAATGGGAAGAAGTACATAAATAGGTCTGAGAATGAAAACACTGACGTGGTGAGCAGACAACTCCAGCAGAGTGCAGACAACCCAGGGTAGCCGCCACCAGCAGTGGTCGCTCAGAATGTCCTGCACCTTACATCCGTACCTTGACAGGGAGAATGGAGACCACAGATGCTGCTGCTGAGTATTGGCACCTGACAGAGTCCCTGCTCAGTTTGGTTTCTGTTTCATGTTTCTGCCCTAAAAGATGAATGCCTCAACGTCTAGCTTTTACCTTTCTAGTTAGTCCCGGGACCTCGTATATCGGTGGGTGTGTAGTAGCAGCACCCACGAACGTTGACTAGTTAGCTTACTGATCATACTACCAAAACCAAAACTCAATTTTGTTTGTCGCACAACAGGATTTCACCTGTCTGGAATTTAGACTAGGAAGAAGCAGACAGAGCTAGCAAATGGATTTCTAATATTACTACAACAATAATTGGTATATAGCATTAAATAGATTAAAAATGAGAGGCAGCTATAAGGACGTAAATTGAGGCTAATGTATGATTAACTCATTTAGCTCACTAGCATAAAGTAACAGCAAGTCCACATACTGGATACCATTTTATAAAGGATTAGATAGGTTCTAATGTGAAGAAAAACCCACACTTACAATCACAAGATCTGACTCTAAAAAGCCTCTTCGATGATTATGTTCTGGGCCAGAGTGGCCAAGAGAAAAAAATCTTTTTTTCTTATTGGTATATCCCTGCAGCGCTGAGTTTATTATATGCTTCTTGTGACAAAGCAAAGCATCTTGAACTGAACACAGGAAAAAGAAGAAGTCAGATCTAAAGGACATTAAATTTGATAAAGTCATCCTGCAGTAGGTGATTGGTTTGAAAAATGGGGGCAGTGTCAGTGGTAGAAAGGATATCCTCCTTCCTAAAATAAAGCAGCCAAACACATTTATCTTTGTACTCAATAAATGAGTTTCAGTGTGAACCAAAATATACTGAGCGGGCAAAGTTGGAAAGTTATAGAATGTTCATGTGACCATAGGAAAAACTATACTGTGTGTGCGTATGCACGTGTGCACACGGCAATATCCTCCCTAAGATCAGGAGGATGTGTGCTTTCTCGTTAATTTTCCATGTTGGGAATCTGTAGTCCAAGTACAATTAAGATTTCTGGGGGCCAGGGAGATGGCTCAGTAGAATAAGCGCTTCCCTGGCAAGCGTAAGGGCCTGAGTTCAATCCCTGGTTCTGAAAAAAAAGATTTCTGAGGGCCAGCCAAATAACTCAGCAGATTAAAGTGCCCACAAGCAGGCACAGGGGTCTGGGGTTTGATCGCTAGGCCTTCCTTGCCAGCCCCGCCCCTGGACACACTGAGTCAGCCATTGATACGGGGCGTGGTGGTACGCGCCTGTAATCCCAGCTCTTGGGAAGCTGTAAACAGGTGGATCACTGGGAGTCCAATTTAGTAATGAGACCCTGAACACCCTGTAGGCCCTTCCCTAAATACAAAAAAAAAAAAAAAAAAGAAAAAAAAAAGTTCTGGAGAGCTTTCCTGCTTCTCTAGAATTTGTGAAATGGTTGTCTAGGGAAGGAAGAATGGAAGTAACCTTATACCACGCACTCACCGATACAATGAGTACCATTGTATTAGGTGCTTAAGACATGTCAGTATATTCCTTTTTAATATAAGTTGCCATTGATTTTTGTGAGACCTACGGGGCACTATGAAAGAAAAAAACTGTTCCCAATTAAGTTGTATGTATGCTATAAATACCATCTAAATTAGATGTTTAATAATGACTTCAGAGGTATTAAAATGTGAAAAAAAATGTATCTTAGAACCAATGAGATAAAGTATCTAATTTAATGTAACAACCCTTAAACTAAGTATTAATATGGGTAGATAAAGAAAATAAGGCTCAGAAAAGTCAAGTAATTTGTTTAAAGTCAGATACCAAGTCAGAGCTGAAGTTGGACCCAAATCAGTCTGTTTCCAAATCCAATCCCCTTTCCACATTCCTGTTTTGCTGACTGAAACCAGTACTTACCTAGAATTTAGAGATTTTTTTTTTTTTTTTCTGTATTTTAGGGAAAGGTCTGCAGGGTGTTCAGGGCCTCACTACTAGATCAGACTCGTAATGATTCTCCTGTTTACAGCCTCCTAAGAGCTGGGATTACAGGCGTGCACCACCACGTCCAGTCTCAATCACTGTCTGAGCACACCCCAGGGTTGAGGCCGGTACGGCAGGCCTGGGGATTGAACCCCCAGCCCCTGTGCCTGCTTTCGGGCACTTTAATCTGCTGAGCTATTTGGCTGGCCTGTATATATTACATATTTTATGTGTTTTGTACAGGGTGTCACTGTACAGCTCAAACTCGTAGTGATCCTCCTGTTTACAGCCCCCCCCCCAGCACTGGGCTGTTCCTGCATGTGGTACTGAGGGTCAAACCCCAGTCCCTGTGCTTGCCTAAAAGGTGCTTAGTCTGCTGAGTTATCTTGTCAGCCTATGATTAATAAAATAATAATAATAAAATCCTGTGTTCTGCTAGTAGTATTTACCTTTAGAATTATCTCCCAAAAACCTTCCTCAAGGCAAACAGCACATAGCACTGAAGTCAGTGATAGTCGTGACTTTCCATGGTAGAAGATTTTGAGATCTTCCATCTGATCTCGTCTAGTGCCTGAACTCCTGGTGCCCACACTCCCTAAGGAGCCACACAGAATCTGGAGAAGGTGTCTCAGGGACAGGGACAGGGACATTTGGACAAGTCAGTGCACATTTGCGAGCCTTGCCTTTATCTTTCCACTGGTTTTGCTTCTTACTATGGACATATGTAGTTTCATCCATTTGAATACTATATGGCCCTTCCCAACTTGCAAATAGAAGTGAGAGTCCCCTCTGGGGTTTCTTTTCTCCGGGATGAATGCCGAATTCCAGGATCTCTTTCTCTGGAGCTGTTGTACTGAATGCATTTCATTTTACTTTTAAAGAGGCATTCCAAATCAATCCTTTGTCTCCACAGAAGTGAAACTGCTTGCCTCTCTTGCATTAGGTACCAGATTTGGTGCAGACTGAGAGCACACTAGACTTTTCCAGCACCTCACCCCAAATGTATCCTGTTCTTGTTTTCTCTCTTTCTTTAATCTCTTTCACTCCTACAAGTTTTTAACAAAGCTGTAGGTAGACTTTTTTTTTTTTTTTTTAACAAATTTATTTATTTTATTTATTTATTTTGTGTGTGTGGCCAGCTCAGCCCACCAGGGGGCGGGGCTGGCTGGCATGTGGTGCTGGGGGATTGAACCACGGTCCCTGGGCTTTGCTGAGCTTAGCTTGTTGTAAGTAGGTGCTTTAGACCACTGAGCCATCTCACCAGCCTGTAGGTAGACTTTTGTCTTTTATATGTGAATTTAAGTTGCTTCTGTCTTTATCCCTTTTGAAATTCATTTTGTAGGATTGACATTTGAGGTGAGTTTCTGGTTTTATTTTGCATTTGATAGTCATTTCTCCCAATTTTATAACATTTTCAAATGGGCGTTTTTAAGGGGTGGCAACGATTTGAGTTTCAGGGTTGTGATAACACTTATCCAATAATTCTTTTTATTTTCTCCATCAAATGAGATTTTTTTTAATGTGCTTTCCATGGCTTTAACCAAACCAGGGCTATACAAGCTGAGCAGGACTGATCCAAAATTAGAGCTCCTTAGAGGTCATTAGAAGTCTTTTGCTTGTTTAGTTGCCAGTCCACTGAATTATTCAGCCCCTCTCCTGTGTAGCTAGATCTTGACCATGAGAATAACAGGTACATTTACATATGCCATCCCGTTTAACCTATGTAAAACTTTTACACACCATGTGGGTTCTTTTTCCTGTTTTATACTTAGGTAAATTGAACCTCGGATAGGTGAGGTAGGATACCCAGGCTCACCTTCTTTGTTAAAAGGAGAATCAATGTAACCCCAACCCTTAGGAGGCTGAAAACAGGAGAATTGCTGCAAGTCCGATCTGTGTAATGAGACCCTATAGACCCTGCACTCAATACAAAAACAGGAGAATCAAGTTTTGCACCCAAGTTCCATACCCCTTTTATTGTCCAATAGCTCCCACTCATTGTGAATGACCTTGCTGACAGAGACTTACTTACTTTTCCTGAACTGTGGGAGAGTACTTCTGACTCCAAGGAGCTCAATGTTGCCGCTGAAATGCACTGTCTTCTTCCTTCTCTGAGATCCACAGGTAAAAGAGTAGATACTACATTCCTAAGACTAGGACTCACACCCTTATTTTACTATGGACTCCCCCTCTGATCTAGAAACTGTCCAGAAAAGGTTATTCTTTTCTGGACTGTCTGGTCAGGATAATAGTAAAGTTAAGTACAAGGAACAAGGGAAAACACATTTTAAGAAGTTGAAGAAAAAAATAGTTACCTGAACTCTTGGCAATAAAATCACACACACACACACACACACACACACACACACACACATTCAGTGTTATACTCTAGAGACTAGAATTAGGAATACTTGCCTCTCCTCTTTTCTAGGATATATGAAAAGGCCTTCTATTTCAGAATAAATGGCTGTTGTAAAGTTAAAAGAAAATGGACATTAATGATTTAGGGCACCATTCCTGCTATTCACATCATGACTCGTGTCCAGCCTGTTGTAGACAAGAAGGTGCGCTGGCACAACGAGAGCTCATGAGGAGCAGCCGTGCAAGACAAGGTGTCTCATGCCCAGAGACCATAGCTGCCATGTTTCTTTCTCATGAAAGGAGCTGATTTGAGATGGGTTCCTTCAGCTTTTGCAGAGAGCTTGTAAACTATTAGAATGAATGAAAACAAGACACCCTTACTTCATTAGTTCTTTATGATTCTTAGATGTAATAATATGGTTTATAAATAAACACTGTAAAAACAGTAGGCATAATTTAAATAACAAGAACATGGAATTATTATCTTACTCATGAAAAGAGTCGAGCCAGTGCAGAAGCAAAAGACAGTGAGGAAAGGTTGTCTTACTGCTTCCTAAGCAAATACTCACTTTCAATATAATCAGAAATCTCCCCAGCCTATGAGTCCGAGCTACATAGTGAGACCCTGTAACAACCAAATACAGGAGGAGGAGGAGGAGGAGGAGGAGGAGGAGGAAGAGAAGGTCTCCCTACCTATGAAGCAGAGATAGGAGGATAGCCATAGGTTTGAGGACAGCCTGCCCTGCACAGTGAATTCCAGCTGTCTCAGAAAACATAAATAAATAAGTAAATAAATAAATAAAAATAAATAAGCAGAAATCTTTGTTCCATGAGGAAGTTTATTCGGTATTTTTCTTCCAAAGCCAAGTTACCAAAGATAAATGAACTCACCAATGCAATTGATTGAGGTAAACCACAACAAGCTAATTTAGCCTTTCTGGGATGCAGAGTGAAAAATTAGGAACATAGCAGAAACCTTTTTTTTTTTTTTTTTTTTCTGTGAAGAAACTCCTCAACTCAAAATTTTGCTCAAGGAAGTGATCATACATTATTTGCCATAAACCCACCATGGGGACTGAAGGACTGTGGGTTACAGGGATCAAGAGATATGAAATCTATGTCCTAGGGCATTATTAACACAGTGTATGATTCTTAGCAACTCCGAAGTGACTTTTCCTGACAACTATTCCGTACAAAACAGTGGAAAACTATATCCACGCTTGTTTGTATTTTTTTTGGTAGGTTTTAAATGCAATTGTGCAGATTAAAGGCTAGGCCCCTCTCATGATTATTCATAATTTTTTAAAAAAGCATCTTATTGTATCCAAAATGTATTTTAAAATATTTTATGCATCTCAAAATACATTTTAGGATCTATTTTTTCACTTAACACATATTAATCAGGCATTTCCTGGATACCATTCTCATTGCTAGATTCTAACAGGCATAAAAACTGAGCAAGATTCAGTCCCCATCTTAAAGCAGTTAATGATTTAGGAGAGACTCAGACATGAGCACAGATAGCTATAATACAGAGGAAAATACAATAAATAATTTTAAAAGTTTCAGACAGAATCCTGTGGAAGGTGCTCACGCAGGCAGAAAAACAAGAGAATCTGTGGCACATGTGTTGTTTTCCTCTAAAGACAAAAAAAAAAGAAAAAAGTTAATGATGAGTTTTTGTCCTAAAGTAAAATCTCAGTGTTTAGGATTTTTTTTTTTTTAAAGGCTACCTTTCTCGTGTGTGTGTGTGTGTGTGTGTGTGTGTGTGTGTGTGTGTCCAGCTCAACCCACCAGGGGGTGGGGCTAGCTGGCATGTGGTGCTGGGGGATTGAACCGTGGTCCCTGTGCTTTGCTAAGACTTGTTCTAAGTAGGTGCTTTAGACCACTGAGCCATCTCACCAGCCCCAGTGTTTAGGTTTAATTGTAGTTCAGGCGCTTGTGATATGTAAGTGGGTTTGGGGTTGCAGCTTCGCTATTTAAAAGTTTCACTATCATTGGGTTAGGATCTCAACAGATGTCACTGGGGGATATGTCTGTTCACACCCAGGAAGTAGCGTAAATACAAGCAAGAAGAGCAGGTAACCAGCGTGGCCAGAGTGCAGGTTACACGTGGAGAGACAAGGGAAGAGCAGCTCGGGGTACACCGCGGAGGACTGGAGAATTACGGCTTGGTTTCTTGGGCACTGGAGGGCTGTTGAAAGTTCTTGAGTAGGAAAGCGATACAAGCAGATCTTTGTTCAAGGACCTGAATTACGGTGATGGCAGTGGAAATACAAAGGAGAGGCTGCGCTTCATAAACACTAGAGGCAACCTCGATGGGATCCGGCACCAGACTAAAGCGGGGGGGGGGGGGTGCCGGGAGCGACTCATACAGGACTAGGTGACCGGTACAACGACAGTGTTCCTAAGAGAGCCCCGCTGTATGCACCTGCGCACTCACACTTCAAGTTCGGGCAGGGGGTGGGAGGGCGGGCAGGATTAGCGGTAATCGTTTTAAAAGGAAAAGCAGATCTCATTGCTCCCTTGCTTAATAATATCCTAATGGTCTTCCAGTGCATTTAGAACAAAATCCAAGCTCTTGCGTTGGAGGGAGCCTGGAAAGATAGCAGGCAAAGGGGACAAAAAAAAAAGAATCAAAATGTGTGGTGTACACGTGCGAACTCCCCGCAATAAATGTGATCATCGTGTACTACAAGCGTGTACTAAGTTTAAAGAGACTATTCACAGACAAAAAATATCCAAGCTCCTTCCTGTGTGCCTGCACAAGCCTTGTGTGTGATCTGACCCCCGCTTTGCTCTTGACTTCATCTCTTAACTCTGCTTCAACTTTAGCCACACTGGTCAGTTCCTCAGGGGCACCGAGTTCTTTTCTGCCTCAGGGCCCTTGCATTTGCTGTGCCCTGAACCTTCAGACCCATGCCTGGCTGTGCCATTCCTGCAGTCAGGCCTCAGCTTAAATGCTACCTCATCAAAGAGGCCTCTCCTAACCTAGTAAATTTCATGCCCTTTACCCACAGCCACTCTTTATCACATCATTGTTCATTATTATTATTATTATTATTATTATTATTATTCACAGAGTTTAACCACAGTCTGCAAGGATCTTATTTATTTGTTTGCCTTCTCTCTCTGTTCCTCACCACCAAACTTAAGCTCCATAACTGTGCCTTGTCTGTTGCTGGGTCCTAAGTATATATAACAGAGCCTGGCATATGCGAGGTACTTCCTAGCAGCTACTGAATGAATGAAAGTGGATTCTCTCTAGGGAATGTTGGCTTTTCAAGCAAGTGTGACGTTCTGGAGACACAGGCAATAAGGACTTGGCTGTGTGGGGTTAGAACTCAAGAGCAGGCAAGGCTTGACATCATCTCAGGAAAGTCCAAGTCAGGGAAAATGGCAAGCTGGGCCGTTTAGAGCCAAGGTATCACTTCGCTGCTTCTGCTTCACCACTGATCCTGCCAGCGCCTGCTTAAGAACCCATGACATCCATCAAACTTCACCTTAGCGTCCCATCCCACAAACGCTCTGTCCTCCAGATATTGTGTATTTGGTAGATTTTAGCAAAAATGCTACCTTGTCTGAAGTCATTTTGGGACTTTCTATTTTAGAATTGCCAACAGAGTCTGCAGTGCCACAGTGATGTAAAATATTAATAACAGCATTCACCGTGCACTTGTGCCAAGTACTATGCTCCAAGTGCTTTCACAGCCGATCTCATCGAATCCACCCTGGAGCCCTGTAAAATTGGTAAAATGACTTCCCAGGATTCATAGGTGAGAAAACTGAGACTCAGAAATGTTAAGTCTTTGGGACAGCACCAGGCTGGGGGATCAAGTTGAGCCTGAGGGAGTCTAGTGAGCGTCGGGATGCTTAACCATTTTGTAGTAGTCTCCAGAAGGGTGAGGGGACCACCTTTCGGTTCCTCTGAGTGTGGATGGGAGACTTTTGAAGACACTCAGAGGGTGAAAGTCTGATGAGACAGTCTGGGCTGGGCCAGGTTGAGCCACTCGGCAGCTGTGATCCTAGAACAGCAGCGATGTCAGCCAGTGATGCTGAGAGGGCGCCTCGAGACCCCAGGGCCAAGCACAGTCTGTGAAATGCCTGCTTGTCCTTCATGTTCCTCATAAGACACAGTGCAGTACTCGTGGCTGAATTATCTAGTTGGTGAGTTATTAAATCCCTCACTTTTTCCCATCTGTCCTATTCTTATTATATTTAGGGGTATTCTATAATGTTACTACTTACATAAAGTTAAGAAAGTTAACTTCGTGTAACTTAATTTACTTGAAGTTAAGAAAGGGGAGGGAAGGGCCAGGGATATAGCTCAGTGGCACATTCCTGGCAAGCGCAAGGTCCCAGATTTGATCCCCAGTACTGGGAGAAAAAGGAGAGAGAGAGAGAGAGAGAGAGAGAGAGAGAGAGAGAGAGAAATTCCTGTGAAAGGAACTAGAAAAATTAAGTTTGAATCAGTGACTGCCTCGAAATACTGTTTGTTACCTCTTGAAGTCTTGAACCATAAGCAAACTTCTGGGTCTTCATTTCCTCATCTGTAACTAAGAAAATATTCCTTGTCTTCTATATCACAGAATTGTTTTGAGGATTAAAATGTTGTCATGAAAGACCTCTGGAGAACATACAGTTATCCATAATTGCAAGGCATTATTACCATTGCCTTCATTATGAAATGAGAGTCTGTCTTTTTCCTAAGGACTAAAATAATAATCATGCTGTATTTGTAAATTGCCTAAATTAAACCTGTGCCTTCATTCATTTTTCAACTAAAGCCGTTCTCAGTCCACTCACTCTCTTTGATGTTTATACCTGATGTCTGGTTTAAATAAAGTTAATAGTTGCCTTGTCCAGTACAGTAACCAATATCCATCCACATGTAACTATTTAAATTTAAAAAAAAATAGGATGAAATCTAAAAATCAATTTTTTCATCACACTAGCTTCATTGTAAGTACTTAGTAGTCACACTTACTTAGTGGCTACTGTATTAGTCAGTACATACAGAGAAAACATTTCCACCTTTGCAGAAAGTTCTGTTAGACATTACTGTTGCTGATCTCCTTGAATTTCATTTTTCCTTCTTTTTTATGACTTTATAGCCCTGATAAAGCCAAGCTCGTTGCTCTTCAGTTAATAACTCAAGGTGCTCAACAACAATTAAATCGCAGACTATCAAAAGCTCAAGATGTTAGATATTGTTTATGCCAACTTCTTAATTTATTTTTTGTACTGAGGTTCGAACTCAGGATCTTATGCTTGCCAGGCAGTGCTTATGCCACTGAGCTATCTCCCTGGCCCCCAATTTCTTAATTGTATATACAAGAAAATTTAAACCCAAGGAGATAAGATCCATCCTCGAGCCCATACAACTCCATGACAGATTCCCACTGTTTTTTTTTTTTTTTTTTTTTTCAATCCCAGTGTCACTATAAAAAGGTGCTAGAATAGGTTTGCATTTCATTTCTAGGGCTGCTCATGCCACCAGTCATGGAAGCAAATTTGCCTGAGACAGAACTAGCAAGTTGCTGGCTATTGTAGGTGCACTGCCTGGACGTCCCACACATTGTACTGGGAATTTGATGCAGGGTCTCTGTACTGAGCTATGTTTCCAGGCCTTTTCACTTTTTATTTGGAGGCAGGGCATTGCTAGGACACTAGATAGCACAGCCTGGGCTTGAACTTGTGATTCTCCTGTCTCAGGTTTCACAGTTCTGTAATCATAGGCGTGGGTTACCACACTCAGTGTCACATGCTTCTTCTGCCTGGCAAGAGCTGCTGCTGAGCTGTCTCTGTGTCACAACAAAGATACATTGAAAACCAGGAAAAGCAACCTTCTGCCATTACCTCAGTGAAATTATAAGTGCCCTGGAAGGTGGGCTGCTCGGAGAACTAGGACAGTCAGTGACTCTGAATTTGAATAAATTCACCAGGCCAGTTCAGTTGCCTGGGATAGGCCTTGCTTCCTCTTTATACCTTCATTTAACTCATGAACTAGTGAATCTGTGAGCAGACTTTTAGGGGTTTTGGAATGGTCATTGCTGTTCATCAAGATTACCCGGAGGATGGATGTAAGATGCTCTTGTAGCTAACTCTTGGTGCATGGTAGATGCCTGTAGAGGTTTAATTCTCTTGCCTTTAGATCCACTGCTTTCACCAGCTGTCAGCCCTTTCCTAGATAACCCACTCTTGGAATTGTTATCTTCTAGTTCTATTCCTTAAAATCTTATCTCTTTGGTTAATCTTTTACTGTTTTTTTGTGAGACAGGGTCTCACCATACAGTTCAGGTTGGTCTTGAACTCACTATGTAGCCCAGACTGACTTTGAACTTCTGGCCATCCTCCTGCCTCAGCCTCTCCAGCGCTGGGGTTGCAGGCTTATTTCACCATGCCTTGCTTCACTTTGTTTAACCTTGAGAGGCCACACAAATGTTCATCATACTCATAGGAGGCATATGTTTTAAAGTTATCCTCTTCAATAACGGAACTTAGAAAAAATGGGGTATACAGATGAATGTCCATTTTGTATCTGTGTATTCAAAGTGGTTGGGATAGATATATAGTTACATTATGTTAATGAATAGAATGATTTGTTCTAATGGAGTTTGTAAATAGGATCACAAGTCCGCATCTTGTACAGCAATTAACCACTAAGAAGAATATATGCAGTGTATTATTTGTTGAAAAATAAAAAAAATAAATAAAAATAAATAAAATAAAGTTATCCTCAAGACACTTAGCATAAACTGGGCATCATGGGAACATCTTTATCGCAGCTATTTGGGAGTTGAGGGCACGAGGACGCTAGCCTGAGCAACATAGCGGGACTATCTCTAAATATCAAAGAAAAAGGCATGTAGCATCAAATCACAGGATCTTGTTATAAAAGCACATCTAGAGATATCAGAGAACACTTAAAGTAGCAAATGTACCAGAAACTTCAGTGTGGTTACTCTGTCCCTCCCATATGCATCTGGATCAATTAGCAATGGGGTCCATTCTTCCGGTGAAATGGATGTGGGGCCCTTATTTGAAAGAGCTAGGGACTTGAGAATAAAATACACATATTGGCAGAACCAAGCACAGGATTTGTAAAACCCAAAGCTTCTTCAGTTTGAATGACCAATCTGAAAAAAGGAATAGTTAAAACTTACTCAGATGCAGGGCCTTGGAAGGAGCCTGGAAAGGGACAGGCCTCAAGCTAATGTCCCACTGGCTTTTGTGGGTAGGCCCTAAGATGACAGTTTCCTTATACTTGAGATAAGCCATGATGGGACTAGATAGGGGATTCTGGGTATGAGAATTTTGGATACAAGAAGTTATTGCCTCAGGTACTTTTTTAAATTTATGTATTTGGTACAGGGTCTCACTACCCAGCTTGGACTATAGTGATCCTCTTGTTTCAGCCTCTTCAGCACTGGGATTACAGGTGTGCACCACCATACCTGGTTTGGGTGGGCCCGCTGGGCACTCCTGGGGTGGGGCTGGCCTGGCATGTGGTACTGGGGATTGAACCCGGGTCCTTGTGCTTGGCAGTCAGGCAGGCTCTTAGACCGCTGAGCTATCTCCCTGGCCCTGCATCAGGTACTTTTTATTACCTCATCTTGCATTGGGAGCTGGGCTGAGGAAGGAGGGGAACAGATTGGTTCCTGTGGGAGACGTCTGGGTAGCTGGGAAGCCTAAGAGGAGGGCAAGGATCTCTTCCAATGTGCACAAGGGGCTCCACTTCAGTATTCTCCGCATTTGTCTGTAAGCAGTTTTATTTCATTTAATGAAGAAATAATGTATTTAGCTTTTTTCCCTCTCTTGTTTTTTATGAAAATAAACCCTGCCCAACTTACTTACTGTTCCTGAAGTACCCCCAATACACACATGCACGTGCACACGCACACATGCAAACTCTCAATTTGCAACAAATGGAAACCCATGTCTTTGTAATGATTTTCCATAAGGGTGAATTTTGGAAATCAAGTTTTTCATGAGAGGGGATTTTTGTTGTTGTTGTTTTAATCTCTGTGGTAAAAAAAAAATTATTGCTATGTTTCTAACAATAGTAATATCCTCAGTATGTTTAGGAGGAGAATTCTACTCTGGCTTGCTTTTCACAATTATAGATAACTTCAAAATATCCTAATTGAGTTGACAGTTCATGCATAGTTACAAGTGAAATATGCCTGAGGGAAATTTAGGCGGGAAAGACAGGATAGGACCCACTTGTTTATTTCTGAGTCAGATGAATGCAAGGAGAAGATATTTCACTTATAAAAAATACATGCCCAGCAATTGATGGTACAGAATCCAGGACTGTTTTAAAGCATCAAATTTGGTACCTAATTGACCCTCGATGAAAATGATGCCCAATTCTGTTGAAGGTACATATGTGGGGGGTGAGACTGAGAAGTGAAAGCAAGCAGCATTCCTGCGCGATGAAGCCTTAAAACATCCTTGACCAAAGAGCCCCAAGCTCAGGAACCGATCCCTCCCACCTCCCAATAATAGATCCCCTTATCTGCGCAGAAGATGGCATTGCTAGTGACCTGGCAGGTCTGCTGCCTTTGGGCTCAACAGTTGGCCGTTTCAACTTCAACGCTGCGCGGCCGCTCTAGCAACCACAATTTCCAAGTCCGTGCTACACTGCTCTGTGACGCACAGCAACATTAGCAAATGCACACAAGGCATTCTCTCTGTGACAAAGGTCCCTGTCTCCTTTCTTACTGAGGTTTTTGCATATCAAACTTCAGTATGCTAAGGGTTCCACCTCTATGGCCAATGTCTTATTTCCTTAGAAATGTCCAAGCTATCACTTTATTTTCACAAAAGCCCCGTCTTGTTGCTTCTCCCAGTAGGGCTCTGCCATAGGATGGAAGAGCTTAAGGGCAAAGTGTACTTTGGTCAAATCATTTCCTAAGAGATGTACTTCGATGGTCTTGAGAGGCTTTCAAACCTAACACGGCAGATGCTGCTGAACAAATGCCATTTGCTGAAGGAAAAAAAAAATGAGAGTTGAAAGATAAGGTGCAAAAGATTATTTCTATTTATGTTGTTCCTGAAGCGACTGCAGGACAGTGTGATGGTGATGTCTGATGGAGCCTGTGGCTTAAAAACGCCAGTGAGCATTCAGTTTCAGCAAGCATGTATTACAGTACTTATTTTCTACATGTGAGACACTATGTTCAACAGGATGTCTAGGATAGAGATGCTTGCTTGAGAGCAATCTTTTTGTAAGGAACAACTGAAACTTTATAAAATCACCTAGAAACAGCATGTTAAGTGAAAAGACAAGTTTTGGGATGGAACTCAGGGCATCCTCAACATTTTTTACAGTACTGAGGCTGGAATATAGGCCTTCACACTAGACTATATCCTCAGTTCTCTCCCCTTCCCCAGAAATTTTTATTTTTTACTTTTTATTTTTTTTATTTTATGTGTGTGTGTGTGTGTGTGTGTGTGTGTGTGTGTGTCCAGCTCAGCCCACCAGGGGGCGGGGCTGGCTGGCATGTGGTGCTGGGGGATTGAACCGCGGTCCCTGGGCTTTGCTAAGCTTGTTCTAAGTAGGTGCTTTAGACCACTGAGCCATCTCTCCAGCCCCGAATTTTTTATTTTGAGACAGGTTCTATGTAAGGCACTAAACTGCCCAGGCAGGGCTCAAACTTGCAATCCTCCTACTTCGACCTCCCAGAGTGCTAGGACTATAGGAGGGCAATATCATGCCATCTGTGCCCAAAGGGTAGAAGGAACTGATGAGAGAATGTGAAAAGCAAAAAGAGAAGCAGGAAGATGGTCCCACAGTAATCCTGTGGGGAGAGCCCTTACCAAGTCCATAATGCAAATCCCACCAAGAGGTCAAGGTGAGATGGAGGCTGGAAAGCGCCATCTGGATTTGACAATGTGAAGCCATTCATGGCTCTGGTGAAAGCAATGCCTATGAAACAGAGTGAGTGGAAGCTTGGCACGATCATCTCGTTAGTGCAGGAATTATATTTCCAAATTCATATATATATATATATATATATATATATATATATGGCTGGAGAGATGGCTCAGTGGTCTAAAGCACCTACTTGAAACAAGCTTGGCAAAGCACAGGGACTGCGGTTCGATCCCCAGCACCACATGCCAGCCAGCCCGCCCCCTGGTGGGCTGAGCTGGCCACACACACACAATAAATAAATGTAATAAATAAAAATAAATAAATATAAAATATATATATATATATATATATATATATATATTTCTTTTGCTCCTGTTTCTCACCCTATGAGTTTGCCCTCTTTTCATTCTCTTTAATGCAACATTATTGACTGATTTTTCTACTCAGCGATTCCCTTACTTTCGCTTAGGTTTCTCTATGGTTTTCTCAGCTGTCTAGATGATTCTCTAACACTTTCACAACTCTTCTGAGTTCCAAACAAATTTGCAGTTGCCCATGGACACATCCACATTGACTTTCCACTGGCATCTTAAGCAAAGCAAAACCCACTTTTATGTTGTCTCTTATATTCCGTTTGTTCTTAAGTAACACTACCTTTCTTCTAGGCCCTGAAGGTGAAAAATCTCAAACAAATCAAATTTCCCCCTTAATTTTTACATGCAAACATTTATGAGGAATTATTGACTTCCCCTTAGAAATGTCTCCAAATTCTGTGCTTTCATTCTCCATTTAACACCTTACGTCTACTCCTGTGGGGACTTATTTTATCTTAATTTTGAATATGACTGTGTGTATCTTTATCTAAATCCAATTTCTTGAGGTTATTGCCTTATCTTATAACCCTGCCGCTAGCCCAGTGCTTAGTACCTGGTGAACATTTGTCACATATTGTTTGAATGAATGAATGAATGAATGAATAATGTCTTTTTATGTTTGATATTTTCTTTATATCCAGAACCTTCTAGAACTATTTCTGTCCTTATGGGTCTGCTATACATATGTTCTCTGCTGGGCTGCCTGTGAACCTAGTCCTCTTGCCTTAGCTGCAGTTGGGTGACAACTGTCTGCGCCTGAAGCTTGGCTGCATTAAACCAACCTGTTATGAGTGTTTCCCTCCAGCAGAGGAAAGCACTGCTCTGAAAGAGTACTCAGATAAGAAGAGTGATAGACAACTAGTTTGCAGAGGATGGACATGGGGGTAATTACTGTAGAGCAATTACTCCATCATTTAGAGGATACTATCTTCCCAAGCCTACCCCAAGGTAGCTCAGCATAGAAGCCTAGTAAGTACCAGTTAAAGGGATGGACATACCAGTGAGTAAGAGCTTGGCTGTAGAGCAGAATGTGTATCTGACCTCTGCTATCAAAGAAGCACCACTTTAGGGCCATCCAAATAGCTCAGCAGATTAAAGTGCCTGCAAGCAGGTGCAGGACCCAGGGTTCGGTCCCCAGGCCTGTTGTGCCGGCCCCACCCCAGAATCTCCCTGAGATGGCAGAGATTGGGAGTGGTGGCATGCCTGTAATCCCAGGTCTTGGGAGTCTGTAAACAGGCAGATCACAAGTCTAATCTAGTAGTGAGACCCTGAACACCCTGTAGACCCTTCCCTAAAAAATACAGAAGGAGAAGGAGGAGGAGGAGGGGAAGGGGAAGAGGAAGAGGAAGAGGAAGAGGAAGAAGAAGAAGAAGAAGAAGAAGAAGAAGAAGAAGAAGAAGAAGAAGAAGAAGAAGAAGAAGAAGAAGAAGAAGAAGAAGAACTTCAG